>NC_092720.1:71414663-71564663 GCF_047496885.1 Scyliorhinus torazame
TATTCTAAACTTCGAACATCTGAAAGCGTTAATTTGGAATCTATGAAAGGATGTTAAATAATTCCATTGAAATCGTTCTGGCAAGTATTTCAGAGGAACATGCCAACGTGGTAAAGGCTTCACAAATATTTTTCCAGGATAATAAAACTACAGCAGGTTAATTTTCATTAGTTATTTATTTTATGTTAGTTATTTTCCAGACTCAAGAGCTCAAATTTAAATTTGAAAGAGCGCAATTGCCATAAAGGGAATTCCTTTTGCCGTACTGCCTTTCCTCTTCCATTATTAGTAATGCTGCTTGATCTGTACAAACAAATACAGTGCAGTAATGCAGCCTGAAGAAATCACATCTGGGGTTTCTATGAATTGCTGTAGCCTATGCAAACAAAGTTGGTTGGGAGGAATATTTAAAATTTTCGCAATTCTACTGCTTTTCAAATTTCTACGATTTAATAGTCATCAAAGTTTGCTAATGATGAGAAAAAACATAGTGATCATCCCTAATTCCCCCACCCACCAGCTTTACTTGTTAATATTGCTTTGGTCAAATATTCTCTATATTATTGTTTAAAATGTCAGTTGTCATATTCTTATAAATATTTCACTGTTGAAGTATAATTGTATTGGATGTGCAGCAGGAAGCCATGAAATATATATATTTTTAATTTTCTCAATTGATACTGTCCAGATTAGTTTTGAATGATAAATTATAAATAAAGGTAATTTGGTAACTGACCTACTATTGTCAATTAAATATTAACAATTAGCTCTACTTTAAAATAACACAAATGCCATAAAAGAGCAGATCAATTTGAAGTGGCAATGATTTCCAAAGCTGTAGCCATCCCAAAATACATGTGATCTGAGAGGGAGCGCTGTTTGCATAGGAACTGTGGCTCATTGTTAAACCCGATACCGAAGATCCCTGGAAACAGGCTTTTTTAAAAAAATATTAAGTATGCAATGAAAATAAAATTCCTGCTCGATCCATTTCTTAGGGCAGCACGGTAGCACAGTGGTTAGCACTGTTGCTTCACAGCTCCAGGATCCCAGGTTTGATTCCCGGCTTGGGTAATTGTCTGCGGAGTCTGCACGTTCTCCCTGTGACTGCGTGGGTTTCCTCCGGGTGCTCCGGTTTCCTCCCACAAGTCCCAAAAGACGTGCTGTTAGGTGAATTGGACATTCTGAATTCTTCCTCTGTGTACCCGAACAGGCGCCAGAATGTTGCGACGAGGGGCTTTTCACAGTAACTTCATTGCAGTGTTAATGTAAGCCTACTTGTGACAATAAAGATTATTATTATTAAAGGGTTTGGAGACAAATTAACAACTTCATTTTTTAAAAATTCAATCAGCGTTTAGTGCCCTGCTCACTGGGCCAGTTTAGAGTCAACCAAATTGTTGTGAATCTGGAGTGCCATGTGGGCTGGACCAGGTGAAGATGGCAGGACATTAAGGGACCAGATGGGTTTTTACAATAATGGCTTCACAATCATCATTAGACCTTTCATTTAACTCATCACCTGCCATGGTGGGATGTGAACCAGGGCCCCCATTACGCCAGGTCTCTGGACTATGAATCCAGTGACAGCACCCCTATGCCATCACCTCCATAATTTATGCAGTGCTATACTGCATGGTGCTTCCGAAAATAAAAGTAAATTAAGAGTTGGGTACCGGTCAATGAATGAAGCCTGCGAGCTGGCTGGTAAGATGTTTTAAAATGTTGATGGCGAGTTGGAAAATGGAAAGGTTGAAGGAGGTATTTTATAGACGTGTGCGGTGGGGAGGTTCAGAGAGAAAGCAGTGTATCTAATCAAATCAGAAAAAAACCATTTTACTGGACATTGAGTCAGTAATTAAGAAGAAAGGGAGAGGGTAAGACTTTTTTTTTATTCAAAAGGGCTGTTGAAGCAAGGGCAACAGAACAGGGCTAAGAGGACATCACTTTCAGACAGTACTTACAAATAACTGTGGGCAGGATACTCAGTTTCTGAGACCGCAGAATTTGTGGGCTTTTGCGACAACAAGACTGGCGCTGTGCCTGGACCGATTCTGCTACTGTTAAGGGGCTAGCACTGGCGCCGCATAGAACACAATTGATTCTAATGAGAAAATGGTGCCGGATTCATGATTAACACTCAGGAGGCTGACACGCTGCAGCCGCATATACACATGTCACTCCCCACACGCACCATCCCAGCCAACAAGATGACAGCGAGGAGAGCGGCCCCGAGACTTACTGATGCTGAACTTTAGACCATCTTGGACACTGTGGAGGAGACGAGGATACGCTGTCCCCCGGCTCGGGAAAGAGGCTGGCAGCCACCGCCGTTCATTGTGCCTGGGAGCAGGTGGCAGAGACAGTCAGCGCCATCAGCAACACTGTCAGGTGGCAGAGGCCGTGAGCGCCGTGGGCAACACTGTCCGGACCGGCCAGCAGTGCCGAATAAAACTGCACAACCTACTCAGGGTGGCCAGGGTGAGTAGGCAGCACTGTGCCCCTGGCACCAGCCCCTGTCCCACACACCAGCTCCGCCCCCAGCCCGCAGTCTAATCACACATCTTGCCTTGTGTCGTTCAGGATCCCCCCACCCCGAGCAGAGCAGCAGTGGAGCAGCTCGGACACCAGCCCTCCGCCCGAGACCCAGGAGACCCCAGAGATCGAGTTGGAGAATAACACTGACTTTCTGTCTTAGCTGTCTCCAACACCCTCCACCATCCCAGAGACACTCACCTCGGTTGAAGAGGTTCCTGGGACACGATGTGGTGCTCACCACACAGCTGCTCCAGTACAGCAGGTCGAGGTAAGAACAACCAAGGGGGTGGATGGTCGGAGGACAGGCCGACCCCAGGAACCAGCTGCTGTCCAGGTGGGTTTAGGGCTTCTGGAACTGACAGTCCTATCAATTGTGGAGTAGCAGTCACAGAGCCAGGGACTACATGAGGGATTGTCAGCAAACACAAAGGGTCATCTGGACTTGAAACATTCGTTCTTTTGTCTCCTGACAGATGCTGCCAGACCAACTGAGATTTTCCGGCATTTTCTCTTTAGGATCCAGCAGCTGCAGGTGCAGTTGGAGGAGTGACACGGTGTGGGAGTGGGATGTGGTGTTGTGCCCCTGGCCTTCCACCACCCCCACCACACTGCCCCTCCCTGTCATGATATTCAAGTGAACATCACAACGCATACATAATGATAGACAGAGCAACGGACGAATTAGCACACATAACACGACAGCCAATCACAGACACAGTACAAAACAAGAAACACGACACTTCCTGGGCAGTCCATCAGGAGACGGCACAGGCCCAGGACCTCAAAGCAAGACACCCACACAGTCACCATGTGCTGAGTACCAAATTTGTTGTATAAATAGTTTAACAGAATAAAACTGCGTTGTACCAATCGCAACCGTGTTGGTTCGTCTGTACCTCAGAGCACCCAACACTTCATGGTACCAGAAGTGAATCGAACCCTACCAGCAAATCTGCCATCCTGTGCTATGGACACCCTCAACAAACCGCAGCCGTTGCAAGTCGCTGGGAACCTGGGCATAAATTGGACGCTCTTCAAGCATCGCTTCGAACTCTTCATGCAAGCCAATGAAAAACAGGGCGCCTCGGACAAAACGAAGATTGCCATCCTCCTCACCACCGCAGGTCAGCACGCCATCCATGTATACAACTCCCTGGTGTTCGCGGAAAGCGAGGACAAATCTAAGTATGACACGGTCCTCCTCAAGCTCGACCAACACTTCAACGTTGAGGTCAACGAGAGCTTTGAGAGGTATGTCTTCCAGCAGCGCCTGCAAGGTAAGGATGAGCTCTTTCAGTCCTTCCTGACGAACCTCCGCATACTCGCGCAGTCCTGCGGTTACGACACCACCTCAGAGTCCATGATCCGGGACCAGATCGTTTTTGGGGTTGCCTCCGGCAGCCTACGCCAGCAGCTTCTAAAAATAAAAGGCCTGACCTTAGCGTCTGCAGTTGAAGCCTGTGTCCTGCATGAGAACGTGATGAGCCGCTATGCCCAATTTCAGGCGACCGAATCGGCACGGAGGGGGTCCTACGTGACCGAATCGGCGAGCCAGGCGGCCCACGAGGCCGAATGGGTCCAGGGCCCTGGCACACACGTGATGCGGCCTCCCATGCCTGCCTGAGCTCCATGTCCTGGCCACCCACCCCCACATCCTCCTTGTTGGATGAGGCCTGGCGTTTCATCTCCTCCTCCAGCACATCGCCCCTGTAATACACGATGTTGTGGAGGACGCAGCAGGCAGCCACGATGCAGGCGACCCTCTCAGCATCGTACGTAACAATTAAAACTACAAGGAAATAGACTTCGCAGTTGCAATAGTGAATTTTCAGTGCCAGAAAAGTTGATTGACAGTAATGAAGACATATCACATTACTAAAAGTATTCTTAGACTGAAATAGGCAATGGCTAACTTTCTGTGGAGAATTTACTTCATAATTACTGAGCAAATACAGTGGAGTGATGCTGGTCAGTGAATCCCAGTGGTGAGAAAAGTAACAATTTTTGCAATGCTAATTGTGGAGCTGGTTGGCAACTTCAGGGGTTTAACAGTGCATATGCCTCTTCTCTGAAGTTGTTGTATCATTGATGCACAAATAACATAGAGCACCATTTGCTTCACCATTATTTTGGCAGAGAATTATGGCCTGTAATGAAAGGGTTAATGTGGAAACCAGACAGGTGTAAAATTTTTGTTAATTACATTGATATTCGTTAATTACAGTGATCCTTTTGAATTTAATAGAATTATTTGAATTGAATAGAACTGTTAATCGCAGAAAGCGTGTTGAAATCAATGGAGACTGATTGAAACCGAGCAAGTAGTTACCACGGGCAGGAAGAAATCATTACATGGCTAAGCCTATGGGGGATAACTTGGGAGTGCTCTAACCAACCATCAGCTGCTCATGCACTCAACTACCCAATCAACATCCAGAATAAGGGGCGTCATTCTCCGACCCCCCGGCCGGGTCAGAGAATGGCCGTTGGCCGCCGTGAATCCCGCCCCCGCCCCCGCCGAAGTCTCCGAAGGGAGAAAAGTCGGCGGGGCGTTAATGGCGCCGCTGCCGCGGAGAATGTCACGGGTCTGCGCAAGGCAGCCGATTTTCGGCCTGCCGATATTCTCCCTTCCGGATGGGCCGAAGTCCCGTCGACGTGATGACCGTTCACGTCGACGTCAATCAAACCTCCTTTTCATCGGCGTGACCCGGTGCTCCAGGCTCACGCCGACCAGCGAGGAGGTGAGTGACGGCCTGGGGGGTTGGCTCTGGGCAGGAAATGGCGTGGCCGCAGACTGATTGCGTGAGGAGAGGTGTGTCTCGGCTTGTGTGTGTGTGCGGCGGGGGGGGGGTGGGGTGGTTAGAGTAGGCTGGGCTCCGGGGGAGTGCCGGGAGGGGGTCCGTGCCGGGGTGGAGTTTGGGGGTTGTGGAGGGGGTCCGTGCCGGGGTGGAGGTTGGGGGGGGTCCGTGCTGGGGTGGAGGTTGGGGGTTGGGGAGGGGGTCCGTGTCGGGGTGGAGGTTGGGGGGGGGTCCGTGCTGGGGTGGAGGTTGGGGAGGGGGTCCGTGCCGGGGTGGAGGTTGGGGGGGGGGGGGGTCGTGCTGGGGTGGAGGTTGGGGAGGGGGTCCGTGCCGGGGTGGAGGTTGGGGAGGGGGTCCGTGCCGGGGTGGAGGTTGGGGAGGGGGTCCGTGCCGGGGTGGAGGTTGGGGGGGGGGTCCGTGCTGGGGTGGAGGTTGGGGGTTGGGGAGGGGGTCCGTGCCGGGGTGGAGGTTGGGGGGGGTCCGTGCTGGGGTGGAGGTTGGGGGTTGGGGAGGGGGTCCGTGCCGGGGTGGAGGTTGGGGGGGGGTCCGTGCCGGGGTGGAGGTTGGGGGTTGGGGAGGGGGTCCGTGCCGGGGTGGAGGTTGGGGGGGGTCCGTGCTGGGGTGGAGGTTGGGGAGGGAGTCCGTGCCGGGGTGGAGGTTGGGGAGGGGGTCCATGCCGGGGTGGAGGTTGGGGGGGGGGTCCGTGCTGGGGTGGAGGTTGGGGGGGTGGTCCGTGCTGGGGTGGAGGTTGGGGGTTGGGGAGGGGGTCCGTGCCGGGGTGGAGGTTGGGGGGGGTCCGTGCTGGGGTGGAGGTTGGGGGTTGGGGAGGGGGTCCGTGCCGGGGTGGGTGATGGGAGGGCAAATGAGTTGGCCCACCTGGCCAGGTGCCAGCCTCCAACAGTTGGACCCATGCGGTCCATGCCACCTGGCTGGGGGGAGGAGGGGATATGGGCAATGATGACATGTCGTCGTTCCCCTCCCCCCCACCAGGCCGTCATGTTTTCAGACCATCCAGCGATGTTGGCCGCCGTGGTGGCAGCCGCTCATGTCTATGTTGCCCTGGATGAGGAGGAGGAGGAGGTGGAGCGTGCCAGAGAGGCGGCGCAGGCTGCCGCAGAGCGGCAGGCGGCAGCCGCCCAGGCTGGGGGGACACCTGACCGACAGGACGAGGAGGGGGAGGAGGACGTCGTGGCCCCACGGCAACGGAGGCACCCGAGGGCGCCCCGTGTGTACCGGCCCCGGCAGTCATACCAGGACCTCACGGACCGGGAATGCAGGAGGAGACTCCGGATGAGCCGGGAAACCGTGGCACACATCTGCCACCTGCTGGCACACCTGTCACCGCGTGGCACTGGCGGGGGACACCCTCTCCCCGTGTCCGTCAAGGTTACGGTGGCCCTGAACCTTTATGCAACGGGGTCATTCCAGGCACCGAGTGGGGACCTGTCCGGCATATCGCAGACATCGGTGCATCGGTGCATCCGGGCAGTGACAGATGCCCTTTATGCCATGGCGCACCGCTACATCCGCTTCCCCGTGGACCGGGCCAGCCAAGATGCCCGGGCCGTGGGCTTCTCTGCCGTTGCCGGGTTCCCCATGGTCCAGGGCGCGATCGATGGGATGCACGTCGCCGTGCGGCCACCTGCAGAGAACAGGGCCGTGTTCACTAATAGGAAGGGGACCTATTCAATGAACGTACAGGTGGTCTGCGACCACCGCATGATGATCCTGCACGTCTGCGCCCGTCACCCAGGCAGTGTACACGACTCATTCGTGTTGTCGCAGTCATCCATCCCCGGCATGTACGAGGGACGCCATCCCCGGCTGAGGGGCTGGTTGCTGGGCGACAGGGGCTACCCATTGCGATCGTGGCTGATGACGCCTATACGGAGGCCACGCAATGAGGCGGAGAACCGCTACAATGATGCCCATGTAGCGACAAGGGGAGTGATCGAGAGGTGCTTTGGCGTGCTGAAGATGCGTTTCAGGTGCCTGGACCTCTCTGGGGGCGCCCTCCAGTATCGGTCAGATAGGGTCGGCCGCATCATTGTGGTGTGCTGCGTCCTGCACAACATAGCCCAGTAGAGGGGCGATGTGCCGCAGGCAGAGGAGGGCGGAGTGGAGGAGCAGCAGGAAGAGGCCTAGTCCTCCCCAGATGAGGGGGATGGGGGCAATGGTCAGGGCAGACGGGGTAGACACAGGTGGGTGGCTGTCCACCGTTACCGGCTGGCCCAGCGGGCACGGGACAGACTGATAGACGCCCGCTTCACTGACTAGATGGGCGTGGGAATCGGGTAGTATGGCCACAGACCGCACACCATGACAACAGCCGACCACCCACACCCCCCACCCATCCACCCACCCAGCACCCTCACCCCCCTCCCCAACCCCACACACCCCACCCGCATGCACACCACCCCCCCACCCCCAATTGCCGATCCACCGGCGGCACAACGGGCCGGGCTCACCCAGTTGCGGGTGGACGCGTGTCTATCACAGGCCATGGAGGATGATGACAACCCGCCTCCGATGAGCTCCTGGCTCTACATCGTTGGACTATGTCTGACCCATGGCCACAGTACCACCATCCACCCGGACCATCCCTGCATGCGGCTGTGACACTGCAGCGCACGGTCCCGTCCTCTGCCCGGGGGATGTTGATGGCGGCCCAGGGGGAAGGGGGCAGACTCACCTGGGGCTGAGGTAGGACCACCCGTCACACACACACTTGCGCTCAACGTACATGACACGCCCGCACACTTTGGACAGAGCACAAAGGCAGCTTCGGTAGGTGTAACATTGACTTTAATAACCAAAGGAGTTCATGCACGTGCCCTAGCCCCTAAAACTCATCTGTGCCCTGCACCCGTGCCAACTTACTCAGTGTCTAATTGTTTGGCCTTACGGGCCCTTTGACTACGTCTACGTGGTTCCCCAGACGGTACAGCAGAACTGGAGGTGGACTCCTGTGATTCCTGCCCTCTGACACCGGATCCCTTTGGCGGCCGTTTCCTGAGGCGTCCTGGCCTAGATGGGCCAGGCTGCGGCCCGGGCGACTGGGATAGCGAGCTGCCAGCCTGTCCTGCCCGTTGCCCACCCGATGCACCTGGGACGGAAGGGGGGGAGTCCGAGGTGTCGCGGTGTACCGGGACCTCCCCTACAGAGGGAGCCGGGACGGACCACACCACCTCCTCCTCCCTCGGGGTGCCCGATGGCCCCCAGGCCTCTACATGGGTGGGGGATGCGAACGGACTGGCCATCCGACGCGCCCCCGACATCTGGCGCTGCCAGTCCTGGAGGCCCGTGCTGGTATCGACAGGGGTCTGCAGGTTTGCAGCCATGGAGCCCAGGGGGTTGTCGAACCCTGTCTGCGACAGTGCGACGCCAGCTCGCACATGGCCACTGGCGCCGATGCCCTCAGCGATGGCCTGCTGAGACTGGGCCATGGCCTGCAGAGACTGGGCCATGGCCTGCAGAGACTGGGCTATGGCCTGCTGAGACTGGGCCATGGCCTGCTGAGACTGGGCCATGGCCAGCTGAGACTGGGCTATGGCGTTGAGCGCCTCTGCCATCTGGCGCTGGCACTGGCTCATGGCCTCCTGTGAGAGGGCAGCCATTTCCTGGGCCACAGACGCCGCCTGCACGGAAGGCCCCAGGCCTCGCAAACCGTTCCCCATGTCTGACATCGTCGCACCCATTGCCTCCACCGCGGACGCCACCCGTGCGGTGTCAGCCTGGGTGGCACGCATGACCGGGACCACTCCCAGCTCCTGGACGCGGGTGGACTCCTCCACCTGCGACCGCAGCCGCCGCAAGCCACCCGTCACCCTATTCGCTCGTCTCCGTGTCGGTGGTTGCATCGGATCTATGTGTGGGTGTGGTAACTGCAGGAACCCGGGATCCATCTGGGCGGCAGATGTTCGCTTGGCCTGGGCTGCCCTCCGACCGCCCGGTCCCTCTGCTGCTCCTACCTCCACCTGCTGTACCGGGACGGCTGTGTTGTGCGCACCAGTGAGTGTACCAGACGCCTCATCACTAAAGTGCCCAACCGTGGTGAGTGTTTCTGCGATGGTGGAGGGTGTTGGTGACAGCAGTGGCGTTGTGTCGTGCTCTTCGTCCCACTCTGAGTCCATGGCACTTTGGGGTGGGGGTTCGTCTCCACCCATCCACTCTGAGTCACTGCCCGGTATTTCGTCTTCCCGGGTCGGGGTGTCCTGGGTAGTGCTGTCCCGGGTAGTGCTGTCCCGGGTAGTGCTGTCCCGGGTAGGGGTGTCCTGGGTAGTGGTGTCCCGGGTAGGGGTCTCCTGGATAGTGGTGTCCTGGGTAGTGGTGTCCTGGCTCGGATGTGACGGGGGCCTGTGGCTGCCCCCCTCATCGCTGGGTGGTCGCTCCCGCACGTGACAGGGGTGTCGTCTCCCTGCTGCTCCAGGTCTCTCCGTCTCCCGTGGTGTGCGAGGGGCATCCTTGGTGAGTGTTTCTGCGATGGTGGAGGGTGTTGGTGACAGCAGTGGCATTGTGTCGTGCTCTTCGTCCCACTCTGAGTCCATGGCACTTTGGGGTGGGGGTTCGTCTCCACCCATCCACTCTGAGTCACTGTCCGGTATTTCATCTTCCCGGGTAGGGGTGTCCTGGGTAGTGCTGTCCCGGGTAGTGCTGTCCCGGGTAGTGCTGTCCCGGGTAGGGGTGTCCTGGGTAGTGGTGTCCCGGGTAGGGCTGTCCTGGATAGTGGTGTCCTGGGTAGTGGTGTCCTGGCTCGGATGTGACGGGGGCCTGTGGCTGCCCCCCTCATCGCTGGGTGGTCGCTCCCGCACGTGACAGGGGTGTCGTCTCCCTGCTGCTCCAGGTCTCTCCGTCTCCCGTGGTGTGCGAGGGGCATCCTGCGGGCGTCGCATGCTGGAGGGTGCGGGTCTCTCCGTCTCCCGTGGTCTCCGAGGGGCATCCTGCGGGCGTCGCATGCTGGAGGGTGCGGGTCTCTCCGTCTCCCGTGGTCTCCGAGGGGCATCCTGCGGGCGTCGCATGCTGGAGGGTGCGGGTCTCTCCGTCTCCCGTGGTCTCCGAGGGGCATCCTGCGGGCGTCGCATGCTGGAGGGTGCGGGTCTCTCCGTCTCCCGTGGTCTCCAAGGGGCATCCTGCGGGCGTCGCATGCTGGAGGGTGCGGGTCTCTCCGTCTCCTGTGGTCTCCGAGGGGCATCCTGCGGGCGTCGCATGCTGGAGGGTGCGGGTCTCTCCGTCTCCCGTGGTCTCCGAGGGGCATCCTGCGGGCGTCGCATGCTGGAGGGTGCGCGTCTCTCCGTCTCCTGTGGTCTCCGAGGGGCATCCTGCGGGCGTCGCATGCTGGAGGGTGCGGGTCTCTCCGTCTCCCGTGGTCTCCGAGGGGCATCCTGCGGGCGTCGCGTGCTGGAGGGTGCGGGTCTCTCCGTCTCCTGTGGTCTCCGAGGGGCATCCTGCGGGCGGTCTGCATCTGCGGGGATGGGTGCCTGGACGTTTGGTCCTGCGATACACAATGAAGCATGCATGGTTAGACATCAGGCAGTGATCAGGTGATATGGGGAGGGGGATATAGGGGAGGGGGGATATGGGGACGGGCTGTTGGTGGCTCACTTGCTCGTGGGACCCCGACCTCTGCATCAGCAACCTCCTGGTCCTCAGGTCCGCCAGCCAGTTCCAGGGCCCTTTCCTCGTGTACGGTCAGTGGCCTCTCATCAGCGGGCCCTCCTCCAGTCCTCACATGCTCCCTATTGTTGTGTGCGCGCTTCTCCTGTGGGGGGGTGGTGGTGGCAGGGGTAAAAGGCAACAGTGTCAGGCAGGTATATGAATGCACGCCATCGGTTGCGCGTGCATTGCAGAGGTTAAGGTTAGGGCTGGATTCACTTGGGGATATGGGGGATATGGGGGAGGGGGATATGGGGGAGGGGGGGATATGGGGGAGGGGGGGATAGGGGGGAGGGGGGATATGGGGGAGGGGGGATATGGGTGAGGGGGGATATGGGGGATATGGGGGAGGGGGGATATGGGGGAGGGGGGATATGGGGGAGGGGGGATATGGGGGAGGGGGGATATGGGGGAGGGGGATATGGGGGAGGGGGGATATGGGGGAGGGGGATATGGGGGAGGGGGGATATGGGGGAGGGGGATATGGGGGATATGGGGGAGGGGGGATATGGGGGAGGGGGGATATGGGGAGGGGGGATATGGGGGATATGGGGGAGGGGGGATATGGGGGAGGGGGGATATGGGGGAGGGGGCATATGGGGGAGGGGGGATATGGGGGAGGGGGGATATGGGGGAGGGGGGATATGGGGAGGGGGGTATGGGGGATATGGGGGAGGGGGGATATGGGGGAGGGGGGATATGGGGGATATGGGGAGGGGGATATGGGGAGGGGGGATATGGGGGAGGGGGGATATGGGGGAGGGGGGATATGGGGGATATGGGGGAGGGGGGATATGGGGGAGGGGGATATGGGGGATATGGGGGAGGGGGGATATGGGGGAGGGGGGATATGGGGGATATGGGGGAGGGGGGATATGGGGAGGGGGGATTTGGGGGAGGGGGGATATGGGGAGGGGGGATATGGGGGAGGGGGGAATATGGGGGATATGGGGAGGGGGATATGGGGGAGGGGGGATATGGGGATATGGGGGAGGGGGGATATGGGGGAGGGGGGATATGGGGGATATGGGGGAGGGGGATATGGGGGAGGGGGGATATGGGGGAGGGGGGATATGGGGAGGGGGGATATGGGGGATATGGGGAGGGGGGATATGGGGGATATGGGGAGGGGGGGATATGGGGGATATGGGGGAGGCTCACCCTGCCTGCTCTGACGAGGTCGTTCACCTTCTTGTGGCACTGGGTGCCTGTCCGTGGTGTTAGGGCCACAGCGGTGACGGCCTCTGCCACCTCCCTCCACAGACGCCGGCTGTGGCGTGGGGCAACTCTGCGGCCGTGCCCGGGATACAGGGCGTCCCTCCTCTGCTCCACCGCGTCCAGGAGCGCCTCCACATCGCGTGACTCGAACCTCGGGGCTGAGCGACGGCCAGCCATCAAGTCGGGTGTTGCGGTCGGGTGTTCCGGTCGGGTGGGGGGGAGCTGCGCGGCCTTATGAGCCGTCACGCCGTGCAACGCATATGACGCTGCACGGCGTGAACCACTGCGCAAGCGCGGATCTCGTTACGTCGCTGCTAGCCCATTTCGGGCCGCAGACTATCGGCCCATTTTTATGACGTGACGCAAGTGGGATTTGCGCCGTTTTTTGCGCCGATCGGCGGAGTTTCCGCCGATAACGGAGAATTTCGCCCAAGATTGTGGCTGGGGACCTGGAGAATCCAGTTCAACATATCGATAGGAAGAGCCCTGGTGATCCAAGCAGGAAGACCTCAGTCAAAGACCATTCCTCTGCGACGGACAGTTATTTCAGACTGACCATCTAAGAGATAACTATTATTTAATTGAAACCGTTTTGCTTCAAGTTCTCCCTAAAAGTGCTGGATTAAATGTGAGCTTGTGTCAATCATAATTTTCAGTCTCCGAATTTAAGAAGCTTGTAACATCACCTACAGGGCTATTTTGTCTACACCCATTTGTCATCCTATCCTACCCTTTTCCTGCTTTTTTGCCATTCTTAACTATGCTTGTTAGACACTGGGGTGAATTCTCCTCTGTTGAGATTCTCCAGTTCGCTGGCGGTTTCCTGGCGGCGTGGGGTGGCCACAATGGGAAATCCCATTGGCCGGCAGCGCAGACAGGAAATCCCATTGTCAGCATGGCGTGCCGTCGAGGAACACACGGCTGGGGAGGCGGAGAATTCACCCCAATATCTTAATTCATATCCTGTATTGTCAAGGCAATAACAATGAGAGATGTAACATGTGACTTTACTCTACTATTATCACCTGATTAAAATACATCTGTCCATATTTCAGTGAGCAATCCAGGCAGCTGACGTAGGTTCAGGATATGTGGAGCCTTCCTATTTGACCACTACAGGTACAGCAACATAAATAGCATGGAACAGTCTGTGTGAGAAAATTGGAAAATGTTTATGGCAAATTCTTTGAAATGATTATTCAATAGTCTCCAGCAAAGTTCTATATACCAACTGTTGTTGTGAAATTTTTTTAAATTTGACACCATGCTCCCAGTTTGCCTTATTTTAAAACTTGAATCACATTTCAGCTATTCAAAATGGTGAGAAATGGCAAACTGACTAGCAAATGCCATGTACAAATGTTCAGTTGAACAACTGTTCTTCAGTTGAACAGGTTTACTCTGAAGAGTGAAGTCACACTTCCCACATGACATCCTTGTTTTCCTCCTCCTTATCCAAGCATAAATTCCTGAGTATTCATCCGGGTCATGTTTGATTCTTAAGGCTGAAGCTCACATTGTAATGTGGTAAACAGTGAAAAGATGCAAATTATTAAACACAACAAGGCTTGTCTTCTCTCTTTACAGATTTCAGATTGATCAGTAAATGCATATTCAGACTTTTTAGCATGCAGTGAATGATATCCCACATGTCCTCCAATCAGGTCAGGAGGGGTTAAATGGGTCCCCTCTCTTCCCTCTCCTTGTTTGACCGCAACAGTTTATTTTTGAAAAGGATGTATTTGCCGATTCATGGAGTGTTTAACTGTTTACATACTGTGATCATAAAAGAGCCATTTGTTTACACACAGTAATCATAGAAGAGCCAATTGGACAGATTTTCTTGAGTTTAACAAAGAAAGAGGTTAGTTCAAAGTAAACTAATAAAATTCTCTCTGTCTTGTCCACAGAAGTTCATACATAAACACACATAGACTATAGAGTGGGGAAGGATAGATTTGTCAACCTAAGGTCCAGAGAAATAACAGGGGAACATAGGTCAGAATTTTCCATCCGTTCACTGGCAGCGGGATTCTCTGGTTCCACCAGCAGCGCAACCCCGCTAGCGGGTTTCCCGGTGGCGTGAGGTGGCTTCAATGGGAATTCCCACTGAAAGTGGCGAGAGCAAATGGCGCGCCTCGTCCCACCGCTGAGGAAGAGGCTGGGAGGCCGGAGAATCCTATCCATCGCCTGGCTTCAGGCTGATTCAGTGACCATGTGATTATCCTTCCGTGGTCCCGATGCTTCCGATTTAAAGATGTAGGTGGCTGATTTGATTGTTCTCCATCAGACTTGGTTGAATTATTTTAAGAAGTCGCTATCTGCAGCAGGGGCATTCCTGGTTGATCACAGTTAGCAAACAGGGTTCAAAGATGGCAAGGTGGGTTGGAAGGATGGAGGAAGAAGACACCTGACTTGGGTCTTCGCTCATCAACATATCAGCTGCTTGTCTACTGATCATACTGCTAAGAAGGCAAAGGTTCAAACACACTGGGCGCGATTCAACTAATTGGAAACAAAATCCCATAGCAAGCGCGTTTAGCCGCGTGTTTCCCAGAGCTCGCAGCACCGAGAAACACATGGCTATTTAACGCGACTCATGTTGTATAGGAGATCTCAGTGGGAAACGTGCTGTCGTATACACTGGGGAGCTCATGTTAGATCTCGCAAGACATTGCGATGTGAAGCCAACCCATTTTGTGCTGGATCCTTTTTTGGCAAATCCGCATATTAGAGCGAGACAGCTAGTCTCACTCTAATATGCAGTTCCCTGAGGTAACCAAAGCATTGAGATTCATCCCCTTCACCTTGGAGACTTCGGGCAAGTCCCATTCACAAACATGGAGCAGACGAAAGGGCAACTTATGAGGGTACTTTCTCTCTGGTCTGTGTGCCATCCTGGCACTGTCATGTTGCCCAGGTGGCACTGGCAGGGTACCAGGCTGGCATTGCCAAGGTGCCAAGCTGGCATTTTTGCACAGCGGTGATCTGGCTGGGGATGTGCCTGTGTGGGTGTGGTGGGTGCAGGAAGGCCCGGAGACTCCTTTATCGTGATTTGGGGCTTGGGGAGGATTCGGGGATCAAGTCGGGGGTGCTCGAGAGATTGGAACAGCATTTAAAAATGGTGTCCCGATCACTCCCTGCACTGAGGAGTTTCGGTGAGTGGGGCTCCTCAGTGCAGGAAATGGAACTAAATGCGACTCGGCCACACGTTCCCGTCTGAGGCCTCATATCTACCGGAGCCATGTTAGATATTGTTGTGTGTCTCGCGCTCACTAAGGACATCGTTCCCATTGGTTCGATCGCACCCTATACCTGGGAACCCTCTGTTGAATGTCCCATGTGATTCCTTTGATACTTTTCTAATAAGGATAGGATATGTGATGCACTCATTCTCCTCAGGCCATTAACCTTTCTGGGTCTTTGCAGATGCGTGTCTCCATCTCAGTCAGTTGCAATGTGAAGAATATAGTGATGTAAACACGGGTAGCCATCTTTGTCTCAAGCTCAAGTCACACTTATGGTCTGTGTTCTGTTTTAATAACAGTAAGAAGTCTTACAACACCAGGTTAAAGTCCAACAGGTTTGTTTCGAATCACTAGCTTTCGGAGCACTGCTCCTTCCTCAGGTGAGGAAGCTAGCGATTCGAAACTCCGAACGCTAGTGATTCGAAACAAATCTGTTGGACTTTAACCTGGTGTTGTAAGACTTCTTACTGTGCTCACCCGAGTCCAACGCCGGCATCTCCACATCCTGTTTTTATAAGTTCAGTTTGTTTTTGCTGGTGAATTAAAATCATTATTTGGCCGGGGACTGAATTTTTAGGATGGTGTGGGCTCGGCCTTTCCAGCTGGAGAATTGGTGGGAAAACACATTCCCACTGACTCCGACAGGCCTGGTGTCATTTTACCCTCTAATCGGCATTGATTGGCTGGAGGTGGGATTTCCATCCTCCCCTTGCAGAGCTGCCAGCCAATCAAATTAGTCGATAGTGCTCCAGGCCCTTCCAGTGGCTGGAATAAGCACTGCAGCAACATGCATGGGACTAATGTTGGGACACAGAATCCAGATAAGTGGCAGAGGTCACAGGGACGGTAGGGTAGGGGATGCATGGGAGCATCGGCATGAGAGCGATTGGTGGGATTGGCTGGGTATTGGGAGGTCCAAAGGTGTCAGGTCCTTGAGGGGAAGACACCACATGTCAGATGGGGGCTTCCCAACCCTACCTTCCCACCCGAGATTTGAGATTTTAAGTTTTCCATTACCACCCCACCTCCCAATCTATCCAGCAACAGCAGCCTAAAAGTTGAGACTGGGTGGGGAAAGGTCCAGAAGTGGCCATTAGATGGCCACTTAATGGCTTTAGTTGGGTCAAGGGGAAGGGCAGGCTTGCCTTCTGAAGTCCTCTCCACCCCATTGTTAAATCAGAACTAGGTCGGGCTGGGTGGGATTCCGGAGGAAATCTCATCCATGCGATTTCACCCTTTCATCTCCTCAAACCCCATCGGGTAGGGACCGTAAAATTCAGGTCCATGTTTTTGTCACACAAAGCGAACAATGTGGAAACCTAAGGCACTAAAATGATGGAAGCGCACAGCAGTTCAATCAGCCTCTGTGGCGATTTGATATGATTTGATCTTATGATTATACCAATTTGTGAGTTGACCAATTAAAACTCAAAACCTAACATAAGTCAAACAAAATAATCAACATGATAAAAAATAAGACGTTACACCATCAAGATAAGAACATAAGAAACAGGCGCAGGAGCAGACCATTCAGCCCTTCAAGCACATTCCACTATTCAATGAGATCATGGCTGATCTTCTACTTCAACACCATTTTCCTGCACGATCCCATGTCCTTTGAATGTTTTTAATGTACAGAATCTATCAATTTCACTCTTGAGCATACTAAACAACTGAGCTTCCACAGCCCTCTGGGGCAGAGATTTCCAAAGATCCGCCTCCCTTTGCGTGAAGAATTTCCTCTTCATCTCAATCCTAAATGGCCTACCCCTTATTCTGAGACTGTGTCTACTGGTTCTAAACTACCCCCCACCTCATCACCAGCCTGAAGAAACTTCCATCCTGCATCTAACCTATTCAGCCTGATCAGATGGCCAATATTAAAAGCTGCACTATCAAATTTACTTTATGAATATGCCATTACTGAAGTTATTTGGAAGATATTGTGTTGGTAAATTGCATTAATAAACACCAAGCACATACAGGTTTTGAAGTGAAACAACCATCTAACATTTTTCCCCAGTATTTATTTCTTCCCTCAGATAAGAGTTGTTCTCCCACTCTATATCCATGAACCTTCTTATGCATGGACCTTAATACTAAGCAGTAGCAATCTATTCATCCATAGGATGAATTATAGACAAGACTGATCATGTCCTCATCAGACATACATGCAGATGAATTTCCAGCATGGGTCATTTGGTAATGAGCGTGAGAGGGAACCTTTGCTGATCATTACTTTCCATTGAGACAAATTGTTACCCTCATCCTGTCTGATAAATAATCATAAATGAGGGTCTGGATTCTCCGATTTGAAGACTAATCTGACGCCGGCGTGGGAACAGTGGCAATTCACTCCCGAAAAAATGGCACAAAAGCTGCACCGATCCTCCGTCTGCTGGGGGGCTAGCAGGCACACAGCGTAAAGCCCCCGGCTTTACCTGCGGATACGGGCGGAGAATTGCTCGGTCTGTGGCCATGCATGTGCACGGCAGTGGCCTGCAGCGGCCGCACTGTGCAAAATGGCACCGGCCGCGCGTGGACCTGGCCTGCCAAAAACTGCCCCCCTGTGATCAGCCTCGCCACTCCCAGAACACCCCCCCACCAGTGCCCCCAGCGCCTGCCAAAGCCCCCCCTGCCCATGGAACAGCTCTCCCCCAACTGTGGGACTGTACACAATCTGCAACTGCCATGCTTGGTTCACGAAAATAAAAAGATTAAGTGTTCCATGCCGTAGGGAACTCGGCTCATCGGGGGCGGAGCATTGTCCTGAGGCCATCTGAACGGTGTGCGGAGTATTCTTTGTTTTCAAGGGGGCGGAGCATTGCAAATCGGCGCTGCCCCCGATTTCGTTGGAAACTGGGATTCTCCGGCCGATCGTCCAACGTGATTTCGGCATTGGCGACGGGAGAACCCCATGTATTCAACCTTCTTGGTCTTACCCACTCACTGTCGCAACCAATTAAGCCAGCACGGAGTGTCAAGGTGGCTTTATTTTGAAAAGACTAAATAAATTGCAATATCTGCAAAAACATATTACCCAAAGGAGAATTTTCATGCCCAAACATAACTGAAAAATTAGCTGACATCAAAGGCTAAAACATTTTTTCCCCAAGGAAAACAAAATACAATATAATGGAAATGCATTTTTCTCTCAAGCAAGCAGACTTAATAATAACTAGATCTCGGTTGCCTGGATATTGATTCAGTAAACTTAATTGGCCTCTGTTACTTGAATAAAATCTAGCAAGTTTAATCTCACACACAATAGTTTTATTCATTCAGAAAATACATTTAATTCAGTCAGCATCTTACAAATCTGACACTAGCAACTGAATGTATTTGGATACTAGACTGCATGAACCGCTGCTCTGCCAGTGAAAACAAATGGCATCTGATGCTTTTGTTCCAAGTAACAATTTTTCAAAGTATACCTTTGTTATACATGACTGAATTCTGATAACTCCATTTAATTAGGATGTTCTATTTAAATGTTGAAAAAATCTAGACAATTTCATCCCATGCCACCCATTCATAATATATGTTTCATTTCATATAGTACATATTGTTGCACAGTATGTACCAGGCTACGCTTTCAAATAAATCTGTACGAAGTTCAGAATTTAAGATTGAGCTATTCACAGAGACAAAGGAACTATTATCCAAATTTCAGAGAAGATGATCATTCCCAAATGTAAATTGTGTCAAAGAGGAATGCCAATCCTATGGCTTAAATTTACAATGATTTTTATGCAGTATTTTCAAACCACAAAGCAAAACGTTTAAATATCTACATAATTAAATAAAATTTACCAGCTAGACAAATAGAAGGTGATTTTATTCCAGGATCATTTCAGATCGGTTTTTGGCATAGTGTCCCCAAACTAGAACGTTTAAATGCACAGTGATTCTATAACTCCAAGCAGCAGCTATAATTTCAACAGTTGCCAGCCAGAACAAGTGGTGGGACCTATCAAAAAGTGTTGTACTCTATTTTGAAGAAAACCCTTCAGCTTGTTTGAAACTATTCCAGCTACAAGTATCCTCCTCATGGACTTAGTACGTTAACATAAAACGATTGCTGAAGGAGCCAAGAACCTTTTAGCCAGTTAGGGCAGGCTTCATGGAGATGGCGTGCCATGCTTATGAAAAATTATATAGATAGCAAACAACAAGATTTTATAATACTGTTACTGCTGAACACCAGCAAATATTGAAATAGCAAAATACCTGCACTGTATTTTCCATACTTACTTTTACGATTGTCAAGTTCTGAATTGTATGTCCAGCAATTTTCCAAAGTGGATTTGCAGCTCGGTGACAACATGTCTGTATAAGGGAATAAGACTGTATTAGAATATGTCTTGGCAAGGAGTATCAGAATTGTTCGGTGACATCTGTAGTATAACTTGTTTTATAGGATTACACTCAGCCGTCTAACGAGTGAACAGGGAACATGAGGAGGTTTGTTTGAACAGATGGGTCGTCTCTCATGAATATGAACTCCACAGATTAATTAAATTCTCATTGTCTCAATTTAGTTTTCAGCAGGTATGGAGCACTGGAGACTCAAATGAGCTCCGATGTTGGAGATATATCACAGCATCTACTGTTGGCATCAATGCTACACTTAACAATTTTTGAATCATATTGGGATAATTTCTTTGTCTTTGCTGTCTGCCCATCATAGAAGCCGTCCGATTTTCATTCCATTAATTTCAATGGCAAAATATTGTCCTGGTTCTATGAATGTTTAATCCAGTCCATCAGATAAAAACTTACCCCAGCAACTCCAAAGTATTTAGCTCCCCATTTTACAACTCGGAAAGTATTTTAATGGTTCTTTTACCATTTTGCTCATGGTTATTCATAAACCCATTACACCTCCACAACACCATGGTCCATTCCTCTATCACCGCCAACATCCCTTCCCCTTCTCAGCACTTCTCCACATAAGTGGAAGAGACGCAACATCTGCCTTTTTACCTCCTCTCTTTTCAGCATCCAGATGGTAGCTTCCCTGGCCTAGTAATCCAGAGACCCAGGGTAATGCTTTGGGGATCGGGGTTCAAATTCCACCATGGCAGATGTGAAATTGGAATTCAAGAAAAATCTGGAATTAATAATTATAATAATCTTTATTATTGTCACAAGTAGGTTTACATTAACACTGCAATGAAATTACTGTGAAAAGCCCCTAGTCGCCACATTCCGGTGCCTGTTCGGGTACACAGAGGGAGAGTTCAGAATGTCCAAATTGCCTAACAGCACGGCGTTCGGGACTTGTGGGAGGAAACCGGAGCACCTGTAGGAAAATACGGGGAGAACGTGCACACTCCGCACAGACAGTGACCCAAGCCAGGAATCGAACCTGGGATCCTGGCGCTGTGAAGCAATAGTGCTAGCCACTGTGCTACCGGAAAAGTCTAATGAAGTGCATAAAACCATTGCTGGAAAAAAAAACATCTGCTTCACTGGTGTCCTGTTGGGAAGGAAATCTGTCATCCTTAGCTGCCGTGGCCTACATGATCATGATGAACATTAGTATTGCAGTTTCAATCAACAAGCCGGAATCAGAAAGCCTTCCAATTAAATCTGGAGTCAGGAAGGACTGCCCTCTCTCTCCTATCCTGTTTGTGTGTTGTGTGGAACCTTTTGCTGAGGCCATCAGAAGAAAAACATTTTTTGGGGAATGGATAGGTACTTGATGGCCACGCAGACACGATGGGCCAAAGGGCCTCTTGCTGTGCTGTAAAACTCTGTGACTCTTTGACATGTGACTCAGATTCATAGTAATGTGATTGATCCTTAAGTCCCTCTGAATTGGCCTTGCAAGACACTCAGTTCAAAGCAATTAGAGATTAGCAATAAATTCTGGCTCCGCCAGTGATGTCCACATCCCATGAATGAAAGAAAAGGCACTAAACTCTACTTTCAGCTGAAGCAGTGTGCTTCTTTTCAGAGGAGGACTTGCACTGAAACACACAGCATTATAGCGTAAAACCTGGCCAGTGGGAGAGGCCCATACTGAGAGGTGGTAGTGGCTGCCCCCCAAAATGTAAGTCCACCTCTGCTGCGAAACCATCCGCAAGGCGAGGAGGAGGCGTTGGCCCACGGCCATCTGAGCAGCAAGGCGGCACTCAACCTCCAGGCCAGGGCTGGGAGGGCAGGCAGGCGATAAACCAAAAATAACAGAGGTCATCAGGCCAGATAGCCAGCAGAGCAGCCAGCCAGGAGCTCATGCGGTTATCAAGAGTTGAGGCTCAAGGCCTGGCCACCAAAGCGAGAGCCTGGAGGTGAGCAGAGCAGCAGTCGGGAGGTGTGAAGGAGGCCAGGTATGCTCTGGTGTCAAAGACCAGCCAGGCAGGGATGACAGTGGGAGGCCTGGATTGGGCAGCAAGTGGCGAGAGTGAGAGAGAGCAGGGGCCAGGCCAGATAGCCAACAGAAGCAGCCATGCAGCTGATTCCCGGCTTGGGTCACTGTCTGTGCGGAGTCTGCATGTTCTCCCTTTGGCTGGGTGGATTTCCTTTGGGTGCTCCGGTTTCCTCCCACAAGTCCCGAAAGATGTGCTTGTTAGGTGAATTGGACATTCTGAATTCTCCCTCTGTGTACCCAAACAGGCGCTGGAGTGTGGCGACTAGGGGATTTTCACAGTAACTTCATTGCAGTGTTAATGTAAGCCTACTTGTGACACTAATAAAGATTATTATTATCCCTGACCTTCTATTTTGTCGCATCAACTCCACCCCCCCACTCCACCCATTTAAACAGTATAGAACCCATCACATTTCTCCCTCTCTTCAGCTCTGAAGAAGAGTCATAAGGACTTGAAATGTTAACTCTGTTTCTCTCTCCACAGATTCTGCCAGAGCTGCTGGGTTTTTCCAGCATTTTCTGTTTTTATTTCGACCTTAACCTTATTTTTCTCATTTTTGCTTTCAGATGACAGTCGCGCATTGTTCTCTCAGTCACAACTCCTCTGGACCCATCTCTTTTTTTTATGAATGTTTTTTATTGGATTTTTGAATAACGTATATTTACCGTTATGTACACAAAATAGAATATGTATATATATATATGGAAGAGAAGGGAACACGCACAAAAAACAAAACAAACAACACTAACAAAAAAATTTAGAATTAAATAACTGGTAGGGTATTATGTGCTAGCTCAACAACAGCAGCTCTGTACAATTGGCAGTATTGATTTTAGCACATAAGTAGGCATCTGTTTGTGGGGGGGGAAACTGGGCGGGTACATATACATTTGGGCGCCGGGGAAACAAATACAGAACAATTACAGAGGACAATACGCAAATTGTTCTGGTGTTGGTGTTGTTGCTTGTTCTCCCGGACGGATTTCGCTGCCATTGTCGTCTCGCGATCACCTCCGCTTCAGCCGTTCGTCCCGTCTTTCGCCCAGATTTTCCTTGTTCTCTGCTCCTGTAGATGCCAAGTTTGTTATTGTTTCCCGTGCCCTCCTTCCGGCTGTCATTCCCTTGCCTCCCCCCCACCTCACTAGTTCCCCTCTATTGTTCCCTGTCTCCTCCCTCTTCCCCCCCTTCTGCCCCCTTTCCCTCCTCCCCTTCTCCTGTGGTTCGCCTTTCTTTTCTCTTAGGTTCAGTTGCTATCCCCCCCGGTCTATCCCTCCCCACCCGCCTCGGCTTCTTTCCCCTGATTCTTGGCTACCTGGCTATTCTTTTGCTTGTTCGTTGGCCACAAACAGGTCCCAGAACAATTGGGTGAATGGAATTGTGGAAGCTGCCGTCTGACCCTCGGATGGCGAATTTGATTTTCTCCATTTGGAGAGATTCCGAGAGGTCGGACAGCCAGTCTGCAGCTTTGGGTGGTGCTGCTGACCGCCAGCCGAACATAATTCTACGGCGGGCGATCAGGGAGGCAAAGGCAAGGGCGTCCGCCCTCCTCCCCAGGAATAGATCTGGCTGGTCTGATACCCCGAAGACCGCCACTTTCGGGCATGGCTCCACCCTCATCCTCACCACTTTGGACATTGCCTTGAAGAAGGCGTCCAGTACCGCGCAAGTCTAGGGCAAGACCAGAACATGTGGGCGTGGTTGGCCGGGCCTCCTTGGCACCGTTCACATCTATCCTCCACCTCCGGGAAGAACCTACTCATACGAGTTCTTGTTAAGTGGGCTCTATGTACCACTTTCAGTTACATCAGGCTGAGCCTTGCGCACGTGGAGTTGGAGTTGACCCTATGCAGTGCTTCGCTCCTGAGTCCCCACCCGATTTCAATCCCCAGGTCTTCCTCCCATTTCTTTCTGTCCAGTACGGTGTCGGCCCTTTCTACCAGTCGGTTATACATGTCGCTACAGTTCCCTTTACCTAGGATGCTTGGGTCCAGTAACTCTTCCAGCAATGTCTGTCGTGGCGATTGTGGATACGTCCTTGTCTCCTTTCGTAGGAAGTTTTTGAGTTGCAGGTACCTTAGCTCGTTCCCCCTGGCTAGCTGGAATTTCTCTGTCAGTTCGTCCAGTGTTGCGACCCTGCCGTCCGTGTAGAGGTCCCTGACTGTCAGTGTCCCTCCGTCCTGTCCCCACTTTTTGAAGGTGGCATTAGTCAGTGCTGGTGTGAACCTATGGTTGTTGCAGATGGGAGCTTTGTCCGACATTTTGGTCAGGCCAAATTGCTGCCGTAGTTGGCTCCAGGACTGGAGGGTGGCTATCACCACCGGGCTGCTGGAGTGTTTTTTGGGTGGGGATGGGAGTACTGCCGTGGCGAGGGCCCGGAAGGAGGTCCCCTTGCAGGAGGCCTCTTCCACGTGCACACTCGGCTTCTGGCTCCGTGATCCATCCCCTTATTCGCTCGGCCGTCGCCGCCCAGTGGTAGAATTGTAGGTTTGGGAGGGCTAGCCCCCCCCTGGATTTTGTTTTTTGTTGGACCTTCTTTGGGATCCTAGCATTCTTCCCCCCCGCCCCATACGAACGCCATGATTAGTTTGTCTAGTGCTTTGAAAAAGGCCTTGGGGATGTAGATCGGGATGGATCTAAGTGGGAAGATGTACCTGGGCAACACGTTCATTTTGATCATCTGGACTCTCCCCGCGAGTGAGAGTGGGAGTGTGTTCCATCTTTGCAGGTCCTTTTTTACTTCCTCTATTAGACTGGTGAGGTTCCATTTGTGGATCGCTTTCCAGTCATGGGCTATTTGGATCCCCAGGAAGCGGAATTTGTGTTGGGCTTGTTTAAATGGCAGTCCCGTTAGTGCTGCCTCCCCTCCTTGTGGGTGTACCGGGAAGATCTCGCTTTTGCTCATGTTGAGTTTGTAGCCCGAGAAGGCGCCAAACTCTTGTCACCCCAGTACTCGATGGGGGGGTGGGGGACAGTCGGCTAAGTGTGGGGGACCCTGCGCAGGTGTGCGCCATCATCGGGGGAGTGGGTGGGTGCTCTGGGGGGCAACTGGGAGGGCTACCACTAGCGGAACCACCATGCAAACCCCTGGATTGTCTACTCATTCCAGGATAACCGTTACCCCTGCCAGTCTGCCCAAACGACCACCCATAACCCTCACCGACAGCCGAGGCCTCTGGCTGCACAGTTGAAGGCTATCGCTAATAGGGAACTGGCAATCGTCGTTAAGTGAGCAGTTGACATGTGCCAAGTGGATTGGCATGGGAGAGTGGGCCATGGAGCAAGTGTGAGTCATTGCCTAGCATCCCAAATACACCTTAATGTATGGATACTGTGCTTGAACATCGCAGGAGGCAACACCACACATGCAACAGCCAACATCCGAACACCCAGGGGATGGGACACAGCTCTGGTGACATGTCCACGGCCGGAGGGTGAATGAGCGCCACGGGGAGGGGGGAGGAAGCCTGGAGAGTTAGGCAAATAGTCTGGGGTCAGCCCGCATTACAGAAGGAAGTGACAGGGGCACAGTGGTTAGCACTGCTGCCTCACAGCTCCAGGGTCCCGGGTTCAATTCCAGCCACGGGTGACTGTCCATGTGGAGTTTGCACTTTCTCCCCGTGTCTGCATGGGTTTCCTCCGGGTGCTCCGGCTTCCTCCCACAGTCCAAAGATCTGTGGGTTAGGTGGATTGGCCATGCTAAATTTCCCCTTAGTGTCCAGAAGGTTAGGTGGGGTTACTGGGTTACGAGGATAGAGTGGATGCATGGACTTAAGTAGGGTGCTCTTTCCAAGAGCTGGTGAAGACCCGATGGGGAATGACCTCCTTCTGCACTGTAACTTCTTTGATTCTATGATAATGGTTTTGGTTTTGCGGAAAGATGTTCAATGTGTTGTACAACCCGCATTCACGATAGTGTCACCCCCTCCCCACCTGCAACCCCCTCCCCATCCCCTACATACTCCCCACCTCTTCCCCCTCCCCCAGTACCCTTAGTGATCCTTGATGTGCTTTGCCCTCCCAGCTCTACCACTGCGTCCTGGTGTTTCCCCAGGATGCACATGAGAGGTGAAGGCAACCTGCTGCTTACCTCACCCTGTGACCTTCGATGCCCCTGGCGGGCATTCTCTGGGGGATCTGGGGCCAGAGGGCTCCAGCTCACTTATCGGCGGCACATGCACAGCCGTGCCACCCTATCTCATGTGCTGACTTCGAGACCCGACCTAATCAGAGGGGTGGTACTTGGGAGAGCTGGTGGCCAACATCGCCGGTGTATGGGACGGGTCCGTCTTGACACCCGGCACCCCTTCCTCCCGATCGGTGCCCTTATGGCCCTGAGGACCACCTTGGATTGGAGGGGCAGAAGGTTTGAGCCCCAGCTGCCCCTGAATCATCTGGCTCTGCCAGCCCTGGCGGTTCCCCATGGTCTGCACCATAGTTGTCGATGCCCTCAGCGATGCTCCTCAGTGACTGGGACATGCTCTGCAGCACCTCAGCCATGTCCACCTGCGACTGGGACAAGCTTCACAACACCTTGGCCATTCCCATCTTAGAACAGGGCATGTACCCCAGAACCTCATCAAGGTCGGTACTGGGTGACATCGCCAGCGAGTCGGACATTCGGCCGGGACCCTCAGCCGTGGCCATCACCGACTGCTCGATGTCTTGGATGCCTTCACTCATGGTGCCGACGTCGTGCACCAGGCTCTCCACTGCAGATACCATCCTGGCAGTGTTGGCCTTGGTGCCACTCATTGCCGCCGTCATCCCCTGCGGCCCTAGCCTCTGGGACCCCTCCAAGGGCTATGAATCTGTTGGAGTGATGCTGACATCTCTCTCTGAATGTCCAGGTTGGGCCCTATCATCTCCATCAGCACTGGGTAACTCTGTACCATGGACTCTTCGCCAGGCTGGGACCCAGCTGGGTCCTGGGATCAAGCAGACCTTCGACTGTTGTCTCGCCTGGGAGTTCTGACCTCCACCTGATGTGCATCATCAGCGGTGTGGTGCTCACCCGATTGTGCCTCAGAAGCCTGTCCACTAACATGTCCCAGCGAGGTGCTTGTATCAGCGCTGGTGGAGGGCGGAGATGACAGCTATGCTGCGAATATGGTTGCATCCTTGGAGCTCTTCTCAGCCACACCAGTCACCTCCAGGGCACGCTCCTCGAAGGAGGTGAGGATTCTGAGGTACGGCACCCCACTGTCAGTCTGGGCCCTCTCCCGGCGATTATGGGAGAACTTTTCCTGAGGAGACACAGAGAGGGCAGCGTTAGCAATACGCGTGGTTCACAGTGGTGTAAGAGGGGGTGTGAAGCAGGGGTTGGGGGGGTTGAGGGTGAAGGAGGGTGGAGAGAAAGCTGGGGGTCACATGGGGAGTTGGGGGTGTGGATGATCCCTTGGGGGTGTGGGGGGGCGTTGGTGTCTACTCACACATGCTGCCCGGTGCAGATTGTTGACCTTTTTCCTGCACTGCAGGCCAGTCCTCCTGGTTATACTCCCCGAGCTGACAGCTGTCGCTGCCTCATCCCAGGCAGCACGGCTGCCTTGTGGCTGACTCTCCGGGACCCTCAGGGGAACAGGACTTCCCTCCTGGCCTCCACTGCATCTAAGAGCCTCCCCAGGTCAGCATCTCCGAATCTTGGGCCGGTCTCCTGGCGCCATTGTTGCGAGCTGGCTGGGGTTGGCTGAGCAAGTGCAGCTTAAGTGCTGCTCGACCTTGTTAGCGGGGGGCTGGTGAGCACGGTCCCGGCTAACAAGGTTGAGCCTTCATTTACAACGAGAAGCCCGTGAGGCCTCGTTAAGTGGACTAATTAACATTGAATTGTGTTGCCGGCTTCGCTGGGCTGGGCACTGGGAAGCTTGCGGCAACTCCCGCGCGCTACCACACCAGAATTGGGCCCTCTGTTTCTCTCTCCACAGATGCTGCCAGAGCTGCTGAGTATTTCCAGCATTTCTGTTCTTCTGCATCTTCTTTGCTCCTTGAAACCTACAGCAAAGCATGGGTGTGCACAATAATGTATTTTCAAGGTTCTCATTGAGAGGATGCACAGTGACAGGATCAGTCAAGGAAATAACCTGGTAGAAATTTGGTATCGATACACATATTTTACAAGCCTAATTTTGGGGATTAAAGCCAGTGACCCGATGGTTCCAGAGAAATGTCTGACCAAAATTGAGGATGACAAAGCGGGCTAAAAGGGGTCATGAAATATCTTTGGCTAACGGTGAAGGAAAATCCCAAAGCCTTTTATTCGTATATCAGGAGCAAGAGGGTAACTAGAGAAAGGATTGGCCCACTCAAAGATAAAAGAGGGAATTTAGGCGTGGAGTCAGAGGAAATGGGTGAGATTCTTAATGAGTACTTTGCATTGGTATTCACCAAGGAGAGGGACATGATGAATGTTGAGGATAGGGATGGATGTTTAAATACTCAAGGTCAAGTCAGCATAAGGAAGGGGGAAGTTTTAGGTATTCTAAATGGCATTAAGGTGGACAAGTCCCCAGGTCCGGATGGGATCTATCCCAGGTTACTGAGGGAAGCGAGGGACGAAATAGCTGGGGCCTTAACAGATATCTTTGCAGCATCCTTGAGCACGGGTGAGGTCCCGGAGGACTAGAGAATTGCTAATGTTGTCCCTTTGTTTAAGAAGGGTAGCAGGGATAATCCAGGGAATTATAGACCTGTGAGCTTGACGTCAGTGGTAGGCAAACTGTTGGAGAAGATACTGAGGGATAGGAGCTATTCACATTTGGAAGAAAATAGACTTATCAGTGATAGGCAGCATGGTTTTGTGCAGGGAAGGTCATGTCTTACAAACCTAATAGAATTCTTTGAGGAAGTGACAAAGTTAATTGATGAGGGAAGGGCTGTAGATGTCATATACATGGACTTCAGTAAGGCGTTTGATAAAGTTTCCCATGGCAGGTTGATGGAAAAAGTGAAGTCGCATGGGGCTCAGGGTGTACTAGCTAGATGGAAAAAGAACTGGCTGGGCAACAGGAGACAGAGAGTAGTGGTGGAAGGGAGTGTCTCAAAATGGAGAAGGGTGACTAGTGGTGTTCCACAGGGATCCTTGCTCGGACTACTGTTGTTTGTGATATACATAAATGATCTGGACGAAGGTATAGGTGGTCTGATTAGCAAGTTTGCAGATGATACTAAGATTGGTGGAGTTGCGGATAGCGAGGGGGACTGTCAGAGAATAGAGCAAAATATAGATAGATTGGAGAGTTGGGCAGAGAAATGGCAGATGGTGTTCAATCCAGGCAAATGCGAGGTGATGCATTTTGGAAGATCCAATTCAAGAGCGGACTATACGGTCAATGGAAGAGTCCTGGGGAAAATTGATGTACAGAGAGATCTGGGAGTTGTAGCCACCTAAAATGGCTGATTCCCGATTAATTTGGCCAAACCCCGATGTAAAATGGCGAACTGAAAAGGCTGATGGGAAAATCAGCCAACAGGGCACAAATGGACAGCTGCAGACAGAACGGTGTATTCGGCTCTGGGGAAGTCGGCCCAGACCGATACCTGCAACCATTAGCAGCACATCAACCCAGCCATCTGCAGTTTAATTGGCTATCCCCGGGAACAATTGCTACAAATTAGCAATTGAAAGCCGATCCAGACCTCTCGGCGCCAGCAGTGGCCAAGACAAAGAAAGGTGAACGACCACCCCCCGATCAAGGAATCGCCCCATTATTGGAGCATATCGAACCCAGCGATTGGGACCAATTCCAATCACTTGGGACCAGGGTCGGTCAAGGTCCGCCCCGAGAGGCGGGAAGCCCCTGGGAACTATAAAGATAGGGGCCAAGTTCAGATCGACCCTTCTTCTCCTACTCGCAACCTTCGAGACCCTTCGACGAAAGAACAAGTAAGTCTGACTCCAGCGATCGCTACCTGATAGGTGCTCCAGACTATCGACCCGTACCAGCCTTTTTGAATCCCGCAGGCCAGACCCAATTCGATAAGCCATTCATTTCCCTGACCTGGTGGGCCATCACCAAAGTTAAGTATTGGCCTTTAGTGGTAGGTAATAGTCTAGAGGTAGTATTATTGTATAAGTATTTATTGCTGTATATAATAAATGATCGTTGATTTAACATTTACTAAGCGGTGTGCTATATTATTAATCATTACTTGAGCTTGGACCACGTGGCGGTATCAGAAAGATACCTGGCGACTCGTGTGCAAAGGTGACAGAATTAGAGCTAATAAAACTAAGGCTAATAAGAGCAACAGAGTTCAGGTACATTGTTCCCTGAAGGTGGCAACGCAGGTCGATAGAGTGGTCAAGAAGGCATACAGCATGCTTGCCTTCATCGGACGGGGTATTGAGTACAGGAGTCGGCAGGTCATATTACAGTTGTATAGGACTTTGGTTAGGCCACATTTGGAATACTGCGTGCAGTTCTGGTCGCCACATTACCAGAAGGATGTGGATGCTTTGGAGAGTGTGCAGAGGAGGTTCACCAGGGTGTTGCCTGGTATGGAGGGTGCTAGATATGAAGAAAGGTTGAGTAGATTAGGATTGTTTTCGTTGGAAAGACGGAGGTTGAGGGGGGACCTGATTGATGTCTACAAAATTATGAGAGGTATGAACAGAGTGGATAGCAACAAGCTTTTTCCAAGAGTGGTGGTGTCAATTACAAGGAGTCACATTTTCAAGGTGAGAGGGGGAAAGTTTAAGGGAGATGTGCATGGAAAGTTTTTTATGCAGAGGGTGGTGGGTGCCTGGAACGCTTTGCCAGCGGAGGTGGTAGAGGCGGGCACGATAGCATCATTTAAGATGCATCTAGACAGATATATGAACGGGCGGGGAACAGAGGGAAGTAGATCCTTGGAAAATAGGCGACAAGTTTAGATAAAGGATTTGGATCGGCACAGGCTGGGAGGGCCGAAGGGCCTGTTCCTGTGCTGTAGTTTTCTTTGTTCTTTTTTCTTTGACAAAATTATAGGACTGATCTGTTATCATGGACCTCCTAACGTGCATTTCACAAGGCACATTTTCCATCTTTTGCCAATGGACTGGTCATGTTTTTGATAAGGCCAAAGATGAGGGTACCTTAACTGAGGGAGGAGAGCATAAATTCAGTGAGAAAGGAAGCAAAACCATTTAACTTTCTTCAGAGTCATAGCTTTTGAAATATTTCATAAAAATTATATTACTAAGGATTTGAATTTTACAAAAGGTTTGCCGATGGAATGTATTTTTATATGGAACCTATTATTCCAATAGCAATTATTCAAATACAGAAGCACACCGTGCTCCCCACACCCACCACACACACACAGGCACAGATTTTTAAATGCCAAGCATTCAATAGTTCGATCCACAGAGAGGTTTAAAAGGTTTACACTGAGAGAATACCATGAGGCAAATCTAGCTTTACATTGACTATCATTTTCTACAAGCCAGGCATGAATCCTCTGACATTTTGAATGTTCCAGTACACTTCAAATTAAAATCAAACACTTGGAGTATAGTGTTCAATTCTGGTCGCCACACTACCAGAAGGATGTGGAGGCTTTAGAGAGGGTGCAGAAGAGATTTACCAGAATGTTGCCTGGTATGGACAGCATTAGCTATGAGGAGCGGTTGAATAAACTCGGTTTGTTCTCACTGGAACGACGGAGGTTGAGGGGCGACCTGATAGAGGTCTACAAAATTATGAGGGGCATAGACAGAGTGGATAGTCAGAGGCTTTTCCCCAGGGTAGAGGGGTCAATTACTAGGGGGCATAGGTTTAAGGTGAGAGGGGCAAGGTTTAGAGTAGATGTACGAGGCAAGTTTTTTACACAGAGGGTAGTGGGTGCCTGGAACTCGCTACTGGAGGAGGTGGTGGGAGCAGGGACGATAGTGACATTTAAGGGGCATCTTGACAAATACATGAATAGGATGGGAATAGAGGGATACAGACCCAGGAAGTGTAGAAGATTGTAGTTCAGTCGGGCAGCATGGTCGGCACGGGCTTGGAGGGCTTGTTCCTGTGCTGTACATTTCTTTGTTCTTTGTTCTTTGTTCTTAAACAGATAAAAAATGTAAAACCTTTCCTGGATCAATGGAAAAAAATACAAAAACTGCAAGGAACTGAAGATTAAACAATAGGTTTTTTTTCGTACAAACACTCAAACCGTTGAAGCATTCTTCTGTCTTCAGTTGACTCGATAACAATTGCACTGAAATGTGCACATTGACCCCAGGTGACCTTTGACAGAGCTCTTTGTTTTAGACCTACTTAACTGTTTCTTCATCACTCAGCTGTCATGTTGGATGTGAAAATGAAAGTGAGTCCCTCCCCAGGGTGGCCTGTGTATGATGGATTCAAAGACCCTTGCACAGTAGCAACTGTCTCACTGGCTAGGCAGGAAGGTCATTGGAAAGGTCCGCCTAAGCCTGTAAAGAGGCAAGGCATATCCTTGTTATACCCTGCTGTGCCAGGGGACTTAATGGGCTGGGCTCCTATCAGGAAACTCATATGTTGAGATCCTGGAAAGGAAAGTGCCTTCCGTTGGGGAGCAGAAGCTGAACTCAAAGGAAATGTAGCAGGAGACAGCATCCTTTAATAAAAGATTCAGATTTTATTCTAGATGGTGAGGTCATTTTTAAAAATGATTTTTTTTTTGTATGTTGCTAGGAGCGTTCTGGCGCCCAGCAGTATTTTATACTGCAGAGTGCATACCCCACCTTTGAAACTCAGAGAAACTAGCGATGGAGTTCCATCTCACAACATTCTTTTGGCCTAAAATTAGATTATGATATTAGAATTGAATGAACTGTGGGCAAAACTGAAAGCTCAAAAAAAAAGTTATACAAAGCTGATCTACACTGTGAATCCAATTTTTAAGTCTGTGATACATCATTTAGAGCTGAAATGTACACAGAGCCTTGACTATCTGTTATGTGGAATTGCTGGCTAATTAATAAAGCTTCGAAATATAAACAGTCTAGTTGTGAACAGCCGTCGGGAGGATCAAAATGTCCTCAAAAGTGGGAAAACTCATTTTTTGTATGTTTGATCAAAAGTATTCCTGGTCTTTTATTGAATTCCCAAGTTACTTAAATATTCAACAATATCATAAAGAAGGCATTGATAAATATGTGTGTATGCATATATTATGATTTACTTTATACCTATCAGTCTAAATATCTAGAACTGATATGTTCTTATACAGCTACTGGTTTTCCTTAAATGTCAAGATAAATATCATTTAAATATTGACTTTGGAAATAGTTGCAGCATTGCGTACTGTAACCCTTGAGGGTGATGCCAGAATGCATTTGACCCCATACTGGTTCTGCTTAAAACTCGTGCACAAGCCTTCTTAGAACACTTAGGGATAGTGCTGGGCATGGTCCAACCTCTTGCCACTTCTCTTGTTATTGTTTCTTCACTGGCTTCTTCTCCTCTGGCATGCATCTTCATTTTTCTCTCTCTCTCTCTCTGGTGATTATTCATTCTAATCCTGTCCATTCCATTTTCATTTTACACCGTTCTTTGATGTGAACACTGGAATTTATGGATACAGATTGCACCTCCTACAGCGTGAGTACATCAACCATTTCACCTCTACACAACATGTATATTAATGATATACTTTGCAAGTTGCATGGTTTGCGGAAAGCAAACCACTATAGACATGACCTATTCACCAACTTGTTCTTACAGGTTGTGAGTTAAATATTTCTGGGCCGTTAATGGCATCAGCAGATGATGCAAAATAACCTTGTGTGTTCAGTGCAGTTCCCATTGCTAATAGCAGGGTGCGCTGGCACGAGAGTGATTTGTTAGCAATATGTATTGAACGGTGAACCAAGAGGTGCAGAATAAAGTGTGAGTCATGCTGTTGTACCTGGGCTAAAATTGTATCATGGCAAATCTTTTCAGTAACATCGGGAAGAGGAAAGTCAGAGTAATAAAACTCAAGTCCCTACACTCTGCACACTGCCACTCAGCTACCATTTAACCAATCTCCAATAGAAACACTGGTGTTATCAGACTGTATTGTAGCACTGTGGTAAGCAGCTCTTACATTCCTGATGAACAAATGAAATACATTTAATTTCCATGTAATTTAACCAAAATTAGTGGGACTTTTCACAAGTAGAGAGGGCCGTCCAATGGGCACCAAGAGGATTGGAGTATCTACTCAAAATGAGGATATCATTATTACTTAATTTAAGTCTCCTTTTATAAGGATTTAGTTTTCAATTCCTTTACCTCTCCGAAAAAAGTGGGATCTTGTGTTAGATTTTTATTTGATGACGTTGGTGCAACCAAGGATGTTCTTGTTATCCCAATTTAAAAAGTAGAGAGGATTAAGGAATTAAGATAATCACATTATAACAATTTGCAAAAAGCTTATTAAATTGAAAGAGCCGGCAAGCTCAATTCTTTCTATGCGACACCTTGAGAAATGACTCTTATGGTGTTTGAAAATGGTTCATGGGTGGCATAAGTAGTTGCTAGCTAAGCATGGGTTGTATAAGTGGTGTGAACGGTACTCAAAAAAGTCTTTGATTCTCCTTTTGGTAACTGCAGGATAAAGGATTTGTTCTGAGAAAGAGGTACATTTGCTATTTGTGTTACCCAGTGCGACTATCAAGTGCCTTCGGATCAGGAAAAGTGCATGCAGGCAAAGACCGAAGCATATCTTTCCCTTTTTCCAGCAGTGTGCCTTCATTCCAAACTCAGAGGAGGACCCTTACATTATCAGTGCAAATGTTGGTTATCCCTTTTGTCTCACGGCGCCAAGGTCCCAGGTTCGATCACGGCTCTGGGTCACTGTCCGTGTGGGGTTTGCACATTCTCCCCGTGTTTGCGCCCCCACAACCCAAAGATGTGCAGGCCAGATGGATTGGTCACACTAAATTGCCCCTTAATTGGAAAAAACTTAATTGGGTACTCGAAAAAAAAATGTAACATTCAGTGCAAATGTTTTCATTTCTGAAAACTCGGTAGCATATGACTCTCTGAGTCAGATTGCCAAATTAGATGCCAACTTATGTCAAACTTGTGCAGCTTTTTTTACTGTGAGCAAATATCGATTGGATATTGACACTACAGTGAAAAAGGGTTTTATCCCATTAGTCTTGACTGGACTTGATTCCAGTTCCCAGACGATGGCGGTCAATAGATGTTAACCAGCCCTCCAATGTTCATTTTAATCCACTTGTTTTGAATTACAATTTGCTCTGTCTATCATGCGTCTCTTCCACAAGTTAACCCACATTCCTCATGACCAGGCACGTACTTTTTGTAATAGGAGATGTAAGGTAGGACTTGCACTACAGGTTCGCCGGTAGCTCCTGCCGGCTGGCTCCGCCCACGGAGAACTGTATAAGTATGCATGACCTCCAGTGCCCTGCCATTTCGCCAGCTGCAGCAGGAGGCCATGCATCTAAATCATACAACTGGGGTGGTAGAGAGGGCTTTAAATTAAATTGTCGGGTGAATTACAAGTGAGGGAAGATGTCACAAGTTAAAGGGAGAGGACAAGGCAAGAAAGCAATGTAGGAATAAAGTTAATGATAATCAGAGCATGCCAGGAAATGACAGAGCAAAAAGATAAGCCCAGAGGTTACAAAAATAGTAAAAAGACAGAACGCTGTATGTGAAAGTGTCCTCAGAGATAGATTACCAACTTCATAGATAGATTTCCTACAATGCAGAAGGAGGTCATTTGGCAAATTGAGTCTGTAATGACCCTTCGAAAGGTCACCTTTCCTAGGGCCAATCCTCTGCCATATTCTTGCAACCCCACCCTAATGGGAAAATTTAGCATGGCCTAACCTGCACATCTTTGGACTGTGAAAGGAAACCAGAGCACCCGGAGGAAACCCAGGCTGACATGGGGAGAAAGTGCAAGCTCCACACAGTCACCCGAGGTCGGAATCGAACCCGGGTGCCTGGCGCATGATACAGCAGTGCTAACCATTGTGCCATCGTGCTGCCAATTTGCAAAGCATTCATAACAAAACAGCCGAATTATTAATTCAAATAAAAAGTTAATATGTATGATTTGATAGCCATTATAGCAACATGGCTGCAATGTGGCAAAGGCTGGGACCTGAATATTTATGCATAAATAACACTTTGGAGGAACAGGAAGTTGGGAAAAAATGGGAGGGGGTAGCTCTGTTAATTAAGGATTATATCAGTACTATAGTGAAAGATGACCTTAGTTCTGGAGATTAAGATGGAGAATCAATTTGGGTGCAGGTAAGAAATAGCAAAGGTAGCCCTACCCAAAGTATTTCACACCATAAAAATTAGCTAAAGTAAGAGCAAGATGTCGGGAGGCCTGGAGTGAGAGATCGGAGGCTTGGAGCGAGAGTTCAGGAGGCTGGGAATGACAATTCGGAGGCCTGGAGCGAATGTTCAGCTGGCCTGGAGTGTGAGTTTAGGAGGCTAAGAGTGAAAGTTCAGGAGGCCCATAGCAAGAGTTCGTACACTGAAGCAAGAGTTCGGGAGGCCTGGAGAGAAAGTTAGGAGGTTTAGAGCAAAAGTTCGGAGGCCGGGAGCATGAGTTTAGAGGCCTGAAGCGAGGGTTCAGGAGGCTGGGAGTGAGAGTTCGGAGGTCTGGAGCGAGGGTTCGGAGGCCGGGAGCGAGAGTTTGAAGGCCCCAAGGCCTGGAGACTAGAGGGCGGGGGAGAGATGTTGGAAGGCGGAAGGTTTGGAAATGGTCGGTGGGGGGGTTGATGAGAGTGGGGGAAGTGAGTTTAGACCTTGAATCTGAAGACGAGGGCAGTGGGTGGTCAAAATTATAGACGCTGAGACTAAAATGCATTGAGAACTGATTGGGACCAGATGATGCACTCAAGCTTTTAGTGGACAAGGAACAATTTATTTGGACGAAATCAAAAAATTCAGATATTATTTAAATCATTAATTTCTTTATATTTTTGAATGCAGATTATTTAGCGAGCTGGATCGCTTTGAGAGCATGGGATAGCTTTGAGCGTGTTGGATACCTTTGAGCGTATTGGATAGTTTTGAGTGTGCTAGCTTTGAGTACACGATCAGCTTTGATAGCAAATTTATTCCAAATTCGAACTATTGATGTCAAATTGCAATTGAGGGCATTGACTACACATGAAAGCAAAAATGATGTCAAGCCACTTGTGGCAGTAGTTTATAAACCCACCGAGCAGCCATGACACTGGAGGACAGGGTTTGCAGCAGAGAATAATGGGGGATTGAAAGAAAGTTATGGTTAAGAGAGCCAACTGCACATGGATAAAATATCTCCAGATGTTCGAGCAGCAGTGTTGCCATATACTGAGGCTCAACAGAGAAGGAGGATACACTGATCTCTGCACCATTCTTCCGATTGAGCTGAAAAGCATGGGAGTTGAGAGACATCCAGCGGCTCTGAAGATCACCATGGCTTCTATGCCTTCAGATTTTTCCAAAGATCAACTGGAGACACGTGTGGGATTTCACAGGCTGAGTTTGACCTTTGTGCATTATTGAACTGACCGTGTTAATCTGGGACAGTCCATTGCGTGAGGGATCATTGCTGGATTTACCCTGGGTGCAAGGTGTTATTGATTGTTTATGGATGACTCTCAAGTCTGCCACGGACCAGCCAGCAGCCTTCATCAACAGGAAGGGTTTCCATTCCATCAATGTTGAAATTATTTGTGGCCATCGAAAGCAGATCCTTCTGATGTGTACCCGATTCCCCAGAAGCAGTCATGGCTCCCACATTTTTCACTGTTCCCAGGTGCCAGAGTTGTACAACCATTCTGAGACAAAATTCAGGAACTCCTTTCCTAACAGCACTGTGGGTCTACCTACATCACATTGTAAGGACCCTTCCTGTTGATTCTTGTAATGACTTGCACAGGACTCAGCCTGCTGGGGATGATTGTTCCCCATGCTCATTGGACTGAGTTAATCCTGCACCAGTGTAAAAGACAGGCTGTTGTAGAGCCAGCCAAAAAGGAATGAGGACCTGGTGAAAGGAAACCGGGTCCTGTGCATGTATAATGCCGTTGCTGAAATAAAGGATTGTTAAGAAACCCGTTGGACACCCCTCGCTTTATTACAATTCCCTTTTTTCTCTTTTATTTGTGCTATTGTCATTTTGATCCATGGATGCTTAATGGACATACATCTTTCAGTCAAGCAGGGGGAATGAGGAACTTGAAAGTTACAACATAGTACAGAGTGCTAGCTTTGGACAGCAAAACCTTTCGGCACCCGAGAGATCGGCGGTTCTCAGTTTGATTGGTTGGCTGGTGGTCAGTCAATTGGCTGAAAAGGTCTTATTCTGCCCAGAAACAAATGGTGATTGGATCCTGCCCATGCAAGATTTTTTTCAGAGAGCCAGGGGAAAGACAGTTTGAATCCTCGATGCTCAAAGGAAAGGACCCTCTCTCTCTCTCTCTCCCTCAATCCCTCGTGTTTTCTCCAGAAAAGGTGCTGTATTTCTGAAACTGCAGCAAATGTAGATGGATGTCTCTCGCCAAGATGCAGCCTTGCATTTGGCAGTATCTGCTACTGCCTGACGCCACTTGCAGAGCAGACTTGATGGACCGAACCGAATGGCCTACTTCTGCTCCTATGTCTTATGGTCTTATGGACACCAACTGGGTGGTCACTCTCCCCTCAGGCAGTGCATGCAAACCTCAAAGAGGAAAGCAGTATGGGGAACTGACCTTGGCAGAATGAAGGAGGCCATTGACCAGCCTCCGGCACTGAACCCATGTCTGGGGTTGGTAGGGAGGGGGGTGATTCCATGGCTGCTGTCCACCTCTGCAATCTCTGCCCAGACCTGCTGTGTTTTTCCAGCATTTTCTTATCTGTTTTTTTATCTGTCCAGGCATGTTTAATTAGGTGTGATGGTTTTTTCTTCCCATGTCTTTGCAGTTGAAGGGGAATTTGCAGGGATGCATCGCTAGATAGTGGAGCCACCTTTTGTCTTCCCAATGCTATGGCTGCAGCAGCTCCCATTCATCTTCTTTAAGGTCTTCTGAACAAGAGTCAGCAGTGGCGGATGGGTGGGAGGGAGGTAGTTCCTGCACTGTTGCTCAGGCAATCCTTTAAATCAAGGTAGCAGTGCATGCAGCGTTGGAACCATTGACATACAGGCCCAGTACCAGTCATTCAGTCAGCTGAACTGACTATTTGTGCCTTGTTTCCCACCTCTGCTCTTTAGCTGGGCTGAGTTAATTGCCTGGTGCTCATATTCTGCCAGCAGTAGGATGCTAAAGCAGGAGGGCTATCCACTACCAGGATTGCAACATCTGAATAAAATTCACCTCTAAGAATGTAAGAATAGACGTTCTCTCAGGTTCAATGATGTTGAATAGATTGCAGTCTTGGAGAGCATAACAATGTAAAGCATAGTGTCACATATGCTTGGTCAGCTCTCAGCAGTGGCTAAGGTACTGGACCACAGCCACAACTTTTAACATTTTTAAGGAGGTGCAGAAAGATCGATTTGTTCCAATAGTAATAATATATGAAACAGGGCTTCATTATTTTATAAACAAACTTTATTAAAAACAAAAGAAAAAGAATATTTAAACTTTTAAATTTCAACCCTAACAATAACAGATTACATGTAGTTTCTTAAACATAACACACTAGTTCCAATTAAACAGCACTTTAAATGAACAAGCAGCTCTCATTCCACGTACACATACAGGCAAAGGTGATATGTGAAGCACTTTTTCTTCTGTACAGGAAATTCTTTCAGAATCTTTTTCCAAAGCCTGCCTCGGTGGCAACTTTCATAACACCTCCCATTTGTTTTCCAAAGCCTTCTCCCTGTACCTGTTCAAAACAGGTTTCTCTCCACTCAGCCCCTCAAACAAAGGTTTTTTCCCTGAAGTTTTCAGACTTGAACCCATCATTGTTATCTTGGCTGTTTTATTCTCCACTCCCGTTTGTACAAAAGAACAGAGCTATGATATTGATATGCAACTAACCTCCCATTGGCAGACAAAGAGGCCATCAGACCCTGTAATGACTATTAGTTGGTCAGACAGGAGTGCCCCGAAGGAAAATGGATCTCGAGTGACTCACCCTTGCTGAGCAGGACCATCCTTTGTATTCACATTTAAGTCTGAATGGAACAACATAACTCATGCCCGTTGTGGGCGCATCCCTATAACTCCACGATTGCAGTTTTCTTTCCTACAGTCTGTTTAACCCCTAAATTGCCTGCTACATCTTCAACTCTATTTCTGGACCCAATTTCCGAATATCTTCCTCGTGTAACCATAGAATCACTTATAGCAATGTCTGGGTTTCCACGTTTGGCTGTGCATGTCAAGACTCCAGACGTTGCTGTCAGTTTTGGAGGAGCAATGATGATTAGCCCCCATAGATTCCCTGCCATGGTGTATGTATGCTGCTGCAGCTTGTCAGCCTCCTGAGTGTCAATGATGGACCAGGCAAATTCCGCACTGTTTCTCATTGAAATCCATTGTGTTCCATGTGACGCCGGTGCGAGCCCCTCCACAGTCGCTGAATCGGTCCAGGTGCGGCGGCAGTTTTGCTGTCATGGAAGTCCTCAAATCCTGCCCCATGGTCTCAGGAATGGAGAATCCCTCAGCAGCACGGTGAAGCAGTGGTTAGTACTGCTACCTCACGCGCCGAGGTCCCAGGTTTGATCCTGGCTCGGGGTCACTGTCCGTGTGGAGTTTGCGCATTCTCCCTATGTTTGCGTCCCCACAACCCAAAGATGTGCAGGGTAGGTTAATTGGCCACACTAAATTGCCCCTTAATTGGAAAAAATGAATTGGGTACTCTAAAAATGTTTTAAAAAGGAATGGAGACTCCTGCCGTAGATTTGCATCGGTGGGATCCTCCGCTTTGCTGGCAGCGCACCCACGACCATGGAGTTCCTGATGGCATAGGGGTAGCCACAGTTGTAAACCTCATTGGCCAACTGCAGGAACGGAGAAACCCACCCCTGGAGTTAAGCAAAACTCAGGCTGCAGGCACTGTCACAGTCACCTCTCTTCTTGTTGCTGAAGACCCCACACTTCGCAGCACTGCGCACCATGACCTGTCAGTTGGCATCAAAGTCACTGTGGCCTTGAACCTCTTCAGCTCTGACTCCTTCCAAGGATCAACTGTGGACCTTGGTGACATCTTGCAAACAGCAGAAACCACTGCACCTTGCAGGTCCCTGATGCCGTCCTTGCCAGAGTTGGACAGTACACAATAGATGTGGTCTCACAGGTAGTGAGGGCAATTGTTTTAACCGCCATTGCTGGATTCCTTCAGGTTCAGGGCTATATTGTTTGTGCCCATATGAGCCTCAAGGCACCCAAAAAACGCCCACTTAGATTCATCAACAGGTAGGGCCTCCACTCCTTCAATATCTAACTCGTCTGTGACCGCAATACCATCTTCCCCCACATGTGTACTCAACTTCCTGGCAGCCTTCATCTCCCCTTCACGCTTCAAGCTTTAACACTGCTTCAGATTTCACTCCAACCCAAAATGCTTGGATGGATCCTGGAAACCTCGAAAATAGAAGCAGGTGCAGGAGCAGGCTATTTGGCCCCTCGAGCCTGCTCCACCATTCAATGAGATTATGGCTGATCTTTTGTGGACTCAGCTCAACTTTCCTGCCCGAACATCATAACCCTTAATCCCTTTATTCTTCAAAAAACTATCTATCTTTATCTTAAAAACATTTAATGAAGGAGTCTCTACTGCTTCACTGGGCAAGGAATTCCATAGATTCACAACCCTTTGGGTGAAGAAGTTCCTCCTAAACTCAGTCCTAAATCTACTTCCCCTTATTTTGAGGCTATGCCCCCTAGTTCTGCTTTCACCCGCCAGTGGAAACAACCTGCCCGCATCTATCCTATCTATTCCCTTCATAATTTTATATGTTTTTATAAGATTCCCCCCTCATCCTTCTAAATTCCAACAAGTACAGTCCCAGTCTACTCAACCTCTCCTCATAATCCAACCCCTTCAGCTCTGGGATTAACCTAGTAAATCTCCTCTGCACTCCCTCCAGTGCCAGTACATCCTTTCTCAAGTAAGGAGACCAAAACTGAACACAATACTCCAGGTGTGGCCTCACTAACACCTTATACAATTGCAGCATAAGCTCCCTAGCCTTAAACTCCATCCCTCTAGCAATGAAGGACAACATTCCATTTGCCTTCTTAATCACCTGTTGCACCTGTAAACCAACTTTTTGCGACTCATGCACAGCAGCATGTTTTAATATTTTATCATTTAAATAATAATCCCTTTTGCTGTCCTTCCTACCAAAATGGATAACCTCACATTTGTCAACATTGTATTCCATCTGCCAGACCCTAGCCACTTATCAAACGATTTCTGAAAGTCTAAATGCACCACAATCACTCGCTCACCCTTATCTATTCTGCAAGTTACGTCCTCATAAAACTGCAGAAGGTTAGTCAAACCTGATTTCCCTTTCATGAATCAGTGTTGACTTTGTCTAATCCTGTTGATATTTTCTAAGTGTCCTTTTATCACATCCTTTATAATAGATCCTAGCATTTCCCTACTCCTGTTGTTAGGCTAACCTGTCTGTAATTCCTTGTTTTCTCCCTCCCTCATTTTGTAAATAGCAGCATTACATTTGTCTCCCTCCAATCTTCCGAGACTGTTCCAGAATCTATAGAATTTTGGAAGATGATAACCAATGCATCCATTCTTTCCATGGTCACCTCCTTTAGAACCTTGGGATGTAGATTGTCAGGCCTTGGGGATTTGTTGGCATTCAATCACATTAATTTCTGCAGCACAATTTTATTCTCAATCCTACTTTCCTTCAATTCCTCCTCACGAGACCCCTGGTTCCCTAGCATTTCTGGGGAGTTATCTGTGCTGTCCTCCATGAAGGCAGAACTAAAGTAGTTGTTTAATTGCTCTGCCATTTCCTTGTTCTCTTTATAAATCCTCCCGTTTTGGACTGTAAGGGACCTACATTTGTCTTCATCAATCTTTTTATTTTCACATATTTATACAAATTTTTACAGTCTGCTTTTATGTTACTTGCAAGTTTACTTTCATTCTCTATTTTTCCCTCTTAATGAATGTCTTGATCCTCCTCTGCTGAAGTCTGAACCATTCCCAATCCTCAGGCTTCTTTTCTTAACAACTTTATGACTCCTCTTTGGATCTAATACTATTCTTAATTTATTTGGTTAGATGTGCCGGGCCACTTTTCTTGTTGTGTTTTTACCCCAGAAAGGAATGAATAACTGATGCAATGCATAAATTTGTTGATTAAATATTAGCGTTGCCTGTCCACTATCATGCTTTTATATGAAGTTCCCCAATTTATCTTTGCCAACTCTCGCCTCATACCTTCATAGTTTTCTTTGTTCAGATTTAGAACTCTAGTCTCAAATTGGACTTATTCACTTTCCATCTGAATGAAGAATTCTATCATGTTATGGTCTCTGTTCCCTGAGGACCCCACACAACAAGACTATTAATTAACCTTTCTCATTGCACAATACCAAATCTAGGATAGTATGTTCCTAGTTAGTTCTTCAACATACTGGTCTAAAAAGCTTTCTTGTACATACTCTAGGAATTCATCTGTCACAGTATTAGTGCTAATTTGGCTTGCCCAATCTATATGTAGATTAAAGTTACCCATCATTACTGTAGCACCCTTGTTACATGCATTTCCAAATTCATGTTTAATGTGTTATTGGCCTGGTCAATAACACATTAAACTGGCTCAGATACTGAACCAGGTGCAGGTTTACAAATGTTAAGACTACACAGAAAAGATCGATGTGTTCCAGGAGTGAGAATATAAGTAGTAGTGGATTTGTTATTTATAAACAAAACTTTATTCAAAGAAAAGAAAACAATATTTAAACTTTTACTTCATAGATCTAACACCAACAGATTACATGCAGTTTCTTAACCTTAACACTAGTTAGTTCTCATTAAACATCACTTTTCATGCAAATACAGCTCTCTTACCACTTACACATACAGGCCAAGGCAACACTTGTATTTAGGAGGCAATCTTTCTTCTGTGAGGGATATTTGTTCAGAATCCTTTTTCAAAGCTTTCTCTCCGTGGCTTTTTATTTCATGACCTTTTCGATGGTTGCTTACATTTTTTCCTGTGCAGCAGATTTCATGGCCAGTCTCAGGGCTACTCACATCCTTCTCTGTTCCAAATTGATTCTCTCTCTCTCTCTCTCAGCTCCGCCCAGCACTTCAAACAAAGGTTGAGGCCCTGCTGGACACCATGGAAGAGAGGTGGGCCACCCTGTTCCCTGGGGTGGGAAGAAGGCTGCCACCGTACACTGGGCAAGGACGCAGGTGGCAGACGCCGTAAGCGCTGTAGGCCCCACCACAAGGACCGGACAGCAGTGCAGGAAGAAGCTGTGCAACCTCCTCAGGGCATCCAGGGTGAGTAGGCAGCACTGTGCCCCTGGCACCAACCCCCATCCCACTTATCCGTAAACCTCTCCCCCACCCGGAGGGTGACCGAACCCCACTTGCCGGCACTGTGAAACATCCAGCCCTGCACCATATGCCAGCACTAATACTGCCAGCCATGGCCACATGCCACAAAGACCACCAGTTACCCACCCCCAGTGCTGCCTCGTCTGACTGCCTAGCGCTGCGCATTTTCTGTCTCACCCACCCCAAGGAGAAAGTGACGCAAAACCGCAGAGAGAGAGAGAGAAGACAGGAGGGGTGTCCGAAGGACCTGTGGCCCCTCACCGTCGTGGAGCAATGGGCACTGAACCTGTTCTGTGGGCCTGGAGAGAGGGCAATTGCCGAGGCAGAAGTCGGCACAGGGCAACCAAGTGATCCCCTGCTGAGTTGAGGTTCGGTGTCCCTTTGGAAAGCTTGGCATGAGCCCCATTCACTTCTCCCACACCACCACTGTCTCACCGCCACCTCACCACCACACACTACCCCGCCTCCCCCTCACCACTCCCACACCACCCCCTCACCACTCCCACACCACCCCCTCACCACTCCCACACCACCCCACCTCCTCAACACGTGATCCAATCATGCATCATGCTTGTAGGATCATCTGTGATGTGGCAGGTCCTTCTGGTGTACCAGTCCCTGGCCCCAACCCCAAATGGATTCCAGTGATGATGCAGCAACGGAAACTGATGTGAGTGCCCAAATGCCAGCCTGAGACACCCTGAAGCACCAGTTCGGGGACGACACTGACATTCCCTCACAGTTGTCTCCAACACTTGCCACCATCCCAGAGACACTCACCTCGGTTGGGCATGTTAGTGAAGAAGCTCCTGGAGCATTATCTGGTGCACACCACAAGTGCAACTGTACAATGCTGGAGGTAGAAATCTCAAGGAGGCGCATGGTTGGAGGGTGCCCGATCTGTTGCTTTATTTATTTATCTCGGTGAACCACAAGCCTTTCCCTTATATCGATCAAATGATCACACAACCAGTTAGTTAGTTAAAAGATGGTTTATTTACATACACAAGAGTTATCTCAACATGCAAACACAATATTTACAACGAGTTAAACTACACCTATCAGCTACAATAACCTGTACTTAACTTCAGGGCGACCGGCACTGTGCAAATGGATAAAGGCCTTGTGGTATTATCAGGTATTGCGGTACCTAAGAGGCTGATGACCATTGGTTAAACCTAGGAGTTTACCATTGGCTGTTGATACGTAGCTCTGCCCTGACAGGTGGAGTATAAGAACCGGTGCCGTCCCAGCAGCCTTCACTTTCTGTACTGAAGCTGCTGGGGAACAGGTTCCAGTCGATTAAAGCCTTCAGTTATGAAATCACTTTGTTTTGAGTGTAATTGATCGTGCATCAATTTAATCGACTAGACTTAAGCTGGAAGGATGGATCTCCGAATCAAACCAGAGTGCCTACAACTCAGCCCCCATGCGGAGAACTCGGCTGCAATATTTAAACACTGACTGGCGTGCTTTAAAGGCTACCTCGAGAAGGCCGGAGGCACCCCCTCAGTAGGACAGGTGGAGAGGGAGAACGGAACGGTCTGGAAGACTGTTCTACTGGCCCTACGGTCCAGGAATCTCCCAGTCTCCCACTGGCAAGAAGTCCTCCCGGTGGCCCTCCATGCCATCCGGTCGCTGCTCTGTACAACTACCAATCAGACACCTCATGAACGTCTCCTTGTTTTCCCCTGGAAGTCCTCCTCTGGGACCTCGCTCCCAACCTGGCCAGCGACACCCGGACCCGTCCTGCTTCGGAAGCACGTGCGGGTGCACAAGTCAGACCCGTTGGTCGAGAGGGTCCACCTGCTGCACGCTAACCCCCAGTATGCCTACGTGGCGTTCCCTGACGGCCGGCAAGATACGGTCTCCCTACGGGACCTGGCGCCCGCCGGAACCCCAAGCGCACCCGAACCATTACCCCACCCCCCCCACAGCACCTCACTGGAGGGTCAGTACTCCCGCCGCTCCTGCCTAGGCCCGCCCACCCACCGACACCCCCTACAGGCGCCCCCCTCCCCCCGTGTCAACCGTTTGCCCCAACAGCGCCGCCTAGGGGTGACAAAGCTGCCAGGGAGGCCGAAACCACGCTCCTGGAGTCACAACGACCTGCACCCCCACCAGAATCACCACTGAAGCCCAGACAATCCAGAAGGATGACCAGGCCACCCGATCGACTGATTGCTTCGCTGTGACTTTAACCGTGAACGAACACTTTGTAAATATTCTCGACAGCCCTGTAAGGAGGTATCACGGCACCTCCATAGCTGATCATACCATGTTAAAGGCGACTGTTACCACTGGCCACCACCCCCACCCGACTCTTTTTTAACAGGGGGTGAATGTGGTATTATCAAGTATTGCGGTACCTAAGAGGCTGATGACCATTGGTTAAACCTAGGAGTTTACCATTGGCTGTTGATACGTAGCTCCGTCCTGACAGGCGAAGTATAAGAACTGGTGCCGTCCCAGCAGCCTTCACTTTCTGTACCGAAGCTGCTGGGGAACAAGTTCTAGTCGATTAAAGCCTTCAGTTATGAAATCACTTCATCTTGAGTGTAATTGATCGTGCATCAGGCCTTTATCTGGATTTCACTTGACTGGTTCAAGAAACTGGCTCTCTCTCTGCTGTGCTCATTCATCAGGTAGCAATCGTTGGCCTTGAACAATTGGGTGGCACAGGCCGGATCCAAAAGAGACAGAACACATGGCTGTGCTCTCTTTTATCCCTCTGGGATTTCGGGCACTTTGGGGCCATCCTTAACCTTGGACCCAATATTTTGACAGGGCTCTGATCACTCTCTTCGATTTCGGCCAATAAAGGGGCGAGTGTCTTGGTAGCTGGGCGGGTCCTTAGCGGTCATTGACCTTGGCAGTTGTGCTTTCTGAGTAAGGGGAGTGGCGGCAATCAGTCTGTGGCTGTACCGGTTGCTTGATTGGAGTTCTATTGTCCTGGGAAGATGGGCCATTAAAATGTAAACGAGCGGGGGTTTCGGTCAGATTTGGATACCTGTGTTTTAAATACACAAAGGCTGTGTATCTGTCTGAGTCCTGGGTTGGCCATAATTCCCATGGTCCTTTGCAGGTGGCCATCTTAGATGGCCACAGATCCCAGGGACTAGCTGCAGTTCAGACGGGTCTCGGGCTTCAGGAAAAGGCATTCCCATCGATAATGCAGATGCAGACACAGAGGGGGTGTCAGCAACCATTCAGCGCCTGAGGTGCAGTTGGAGGATTCCTGCAGGGGTAGGAGGTGGTGCCGACCATGCGTGCTACCCAAGCCAACACTGCATGGGTAGCGCCTGCGTTGGAGGCCTTGGGGGTGAATGTGTCGGCTGTGGGTCAGGATGTACAAAGCCTGGTTCAATCTGTGCGGGCGGTGGCCGAGGCACAGGACAGGACTGCCTTGTCATAGGCAGCTATGTACAAGGGCAATCTGGACTTCACAGCAATGCTCCAGAGGCTGGCCCCATCACAATGGGTTATGAATGAAGGTGTCAACGGCATTGCCCGGGCATTGGCTGACCTGAGCCAGTCCCAGAGGAAGGTGGCACAGTCACTGAGTAATGTGCACAGTCCCAGAGGGCAGAGGCCCAGCCCCTGTACTCCATGGCTGCGAGCATGGAGACCCTGGTAGAGACAAGAGTGGGCCTCCAGGACTGGCAGAGCCTGGTGGCGGGTGAGCCCCAGGAGTTTGTTCTGGTCGTCCCCCCATCCCAAGGAGTACCCCGGGTGTCATCGGGCACCTCAAACAGGGGGAGGTTATGGGGTTCGTGCCGGTGACTCCTACAGGGGAGGTGCTGGAACACCACAGCACCTCGGACTCCTCTCCCTCCTGTCCCTGATACAAAACTGGGTGGCACCACGCCACCTGGGACACACGAGCGACTGCCGGCCCCATCTAGGCACAGTCGCTCCAGTGGAATGTTTCAACTAACCCTCTCTAACCAGGTTGAGGAGGATGCCACATAAAGTGGAGATACCTGTGCTAACACATAAAGTTACACTGCAACCTGGGGCATCTAATCATTTGCTGTCAACGAAGGAAGCACAGGATATGCTCAGTGGATTTTCCCTCATGTGAAGGATCCTATCACCTCTTTCACTAACTCATTCCACTTTACCTTTCTCAGCAGCAATAAAAGGAGCTCCAGATGTCTGGCTCAAAGTGTCATCATTTACATTGTGCAAATAATGGCAGACAGTAGGTCGGGGAAGTTAGAGTACAACCCAGTGCCTTACTCAATACTCTGTGTGATCTGGTAGCCTCCTCCTGACGCCCTCCAGGAAGAGGACCACACCACCTTCTTCTCCTTCATGGCCTCCGACGTTAGTTCCTCATCAGCATAGCTGAAGCAAGGGGCTGCCCTTCCCTCGGTGCCAGGCCGCCAGCGCCCCTGTGCACCTTACCTTCTGATGCAATCAAAGGGTTTGGCTCAAATCATCAATTTCTCCTTTAAGACATCCAGCAGCTTCTTTAGGGAGTTGAAATCAGCCTCACACTTCATCCGACCTGCCTTCGTTACCAGCCCCATTGGTTCTGATTGGACAGGAAACCTGTCTCTATTCAATCTGAGGATTCAGCCCCAGCAAATCAGGATGTTCATCAGTTTTCCACTGGAGGCAGCTTCCAGATGAGACAATCCCAACTCCTGCTCTCTGCCTCCATGGGAAACAAAATCAGCCCCGTGTTTCCACTCTCTGTGGAACTGCAAAAAAGCTGTTCCTCACCTTAAGTCCAATGCTGAGGTCTTTAAGTAGCGTTAGTCGGGGTGGCGCAATCCTCTCATGGGGCTGAAAACATGCTAATGTGACAATTCTTATGCTGTTTGATGTCAATATCTGCCCACTCTGCATCCTTCTGAAACACACATGGCACATCCACTCTAATGCTCTTGCAACCATGGTCTATCATGCAGCCTACATTGTAAATGGCCAGAAACGGTTCAGGTGTCACCCTCCAATCGCTGGGCTCTATGGTGCTGGCTTCAATAGTGTGACAAAGCTGAATTTCGTGACCATTGTATTTCCCTCTCTCTATCTGATTCCTGGTGCATTACTACTCCCTGCCAAATTGCTGACCATGCAGTAGCTGCCTGATTCTCAATGATCTACAATTGTTAAATATTTCACAATTTCCTGCATTCTGGGGAGCTGTGATAACCTATAGCATGATTTCCCACAGCAGAGAAAGTTTGAATTGGCTTTTTGAATTGGATGCTCTGCAAGGAACAAGTGGGCCCCTGGTTGACAGTTTCCAGCAGCAAGTCCACCATGTCTCAGCAACAATTACCGAGAGTGAGATATTGCACCTTCAATATTGATACCCGTAGAACATTTTCTGTCCTTTGCAAATCATCATAGAATTATAGAATGGTTACAGCCCAGAAGGAGGCCAATCAGTCTGTCTTTTTTGTGCCGGCTATGGAGAAAAGCACCTTAGCATCCACACCCCTGCCTTTTCCCTGTTGCACTGCAAACCATTTCATCTTGAGATAATCATCCAATCTTCTTTTGAAAGCCGTGATCGAGTCTCCCTTCACCACTCTCGCAGGAATTGCATTGCAGATTCTAGCCACCGTTGTTTAAAAATGTTTTGCTTCCTGGTTATCTCTAGTTATTTTGTCACGATGACCTTCCGCTGTCAGACCCCATGGGGAGAGAAGTATTGCCACCCTAATCTCCGTCTTCCTCAAAATGCGAGGCAACAAGGGCATCTCTAACCGTGTGCACCATTCGGGCCCTGGCCGTCACCCAAGGTCCTTCCTCCACCTCCTCCATGGGTTGCCACCCTCCTTGACTGCCACCTCATCTGAGGAGATGCTGTGCTCCTACATGTCTTCCTCACCCAGCTCTTTGCCCCATTGCAGCGCCAGGTTGTGCTGATGCGCAACACTCCACAATGATGCGGGACCCCCTTTGAGGCTATACTGGAGGGCTCCCCCTGACTGGTCCAGGCACCGGAACCACATCTTAAGTAGGCCTATCACATGCTCGGTGAGCGCACGTGGAGATGTTTGAGCCTCATTGTACCGAGTCTTAGTGGGTGTTTGGGGCCTCGGCACTGGTGCTATCAACCACCTCCTGAGTGGGTATTCTTTGTCCCCAAGGAGACATCCCTCCAGCGACTGCTCTCCCTCAAAAATAGCTGGAACCTGTGAGCGCCCCAAGATGTAGCTGTTGTGGATGCTCTCTGAGCAATGGATGCACACTTGCATTATGTGGACATTGAGGGAATGGAATCCCTTGTGGTTTATAAACAGCGTCCCATGCCTCCATGGGGAATGCAAAGCCATGTGGGTCCAGTCTATGACACCCTAATCCTGACACAGTCCAGCTATGCAGCTAAAGCCCTTGGCCCTGCCATCTTGGTTGCTTGGTCCTGGTCAAAGTCAATGTACTGGTGAGCTCTCAGAAATAATGTTCTGCCACCTCCTTTATGCACTTGTATGGGTTGACTGGGAGATGCGGCACAGGTCACCAATGCAGCCCTGAAACAAGCTGCTGGCACAAAGGTTCAGAGCAGCTGGGACTTTCAGGGCCACAGGCAATGGGTGACCTCCCAGCCCATGTGGCGCCAACTCCTGCATCACCTGGCACAGATGGTTCCCCCAACCCTTGGGACAGATGCAGTCTTCTCCAGCACTGGATGCCTGACATCTGGAGATATGATGCTCTTCTCCGGTAGACTCTTAGCTGGTGGTGTCTCCTCCGGCCTTCCTCCATCAGTGGCCCTGCACCTGGTAGATTAGCGGGCACTGCACCTGGTAGATTCCTGGCATTTCTGAGTGGGAACATCATTACGTCACGGGCGAGAGGGTGTAGAATATCGTGAAATGGGAGCTCGCTGGCGAGAATCACATTTCCTGACTCTCGTGGGATTTTATACATTGGTCCTATAGGTTTACAGATTCCAGCTTTGTTTTCGAAGGGAATGTTGGCTTACGCAGCTCAGAGTGGGTTCCGGACCATGTTGTTCCTCATGAGTCAGAGGGGCTCAGTCAAAATGTTCCTGAATCAGATGCTCCCTCACATTGATGGCATCCTGACAATACCCTCATGACTTGTATCGAGTCTGACCACCTCCCTGTGCAGCTGACGGACCTTGATGTTCCCTTCCTCCTTTCCACATCCTGCTTCTTTTTCCTCTGATCAACTGGACCCTCCAGGGCCCCAGTGTCCCCAAAACTCACACCTTTCTGGAACGCCATGGAGAGTGCGGCAGACCAATACAATGAGTGAGATCCTTGCAGGTTGGTATCGCAGGTCACTGCCCAACCAGTCCAGGCACTGGAACCTCATCTACAGAAGCCAAATGGACCGCTCGATTGTCCTGGTGAGCAGATGACTCCCGTTGAATTGTCTGGGTTCCTTTGTGTGAGGCTCTTATTGAGGAGCCAGTAAGCATCACTTCAAGGGATATCGCATGTTCCCTCGAATCAACCCACTGCATTTAGAGGAAGAACTGGAGTATACATTGCTGGAATATGAGGGAATCATGGCAGCTGTCAAGAAAGCTAATGCACACATGCAGGAAGCATTTATTGTGGTTACAGACCAATTGAACATTGAGGAAATGGAATCCTGTTGGGGAACTTGAATGGTTAGTTACTTGTCAGCTTGATGGTCATATGTGTGCAATTAATGATGCCCTGCACCTGAGGGAACCCAGTGATGGAGGTGTAACCCACTTGCCTCCGTGTCTTTGAGGTTATTTGGAATTGAATGCCTTGTACAGTTCTGGCAAGTAGAGCATCCGTGATTTGCGAGATTCAGTGATTTACAATCTAAAGTCCAATGCTGATCCTTGGAAGGAGCCTGAAACAAAAACATTCACGGCCACGGTGACTTTGATAGTTCCTGGCAGGGCATGACCATCAATGTTGTGCAGTGCAGGATCTTTGGCAACGTGGGCACCGATCTCTGTGACCATCTGGCTGGAGAATCACAGTCTGCTGCAGTACTAGTTCTTGCTCATCTCAAGCTAGCTTCATTTCGGGGGTGGATCCAATGTTAAGACTATAGTCTCAGTCTCCTTCTTGCCCCTTGTCCCTCTCCTCTGCCTTCCTGATACGCAATGTTAACTGCTCTTGTCGCTAGGCCCAAAGTCTGAGAGTCTTGCCTTAATTGCTAGCTGCTGCCTTCCTTGTGGTTTGGTGGCCCTCATTATTGTCTTTGGCAGCATTGCCACCTCCTCTAATGACCCGTGATGTTAAGAGAGTGGGTACTCCCTGAATTGCCTGAGTGCTTCCTGTCCATGTTCCCTGCCACCTGCGATGAGCCAATGACATCAGGAACCGAGTATGCAGGCCAATGCTGGCATTTTTCAACCCTCCATTGCCCCTGGCAAGGCTCGATAATTCAGCCCGTACAGTCAGTGTGCTGAACAGAACTGGTTAATCAAACAAACTGTTCGGATTACAACAAAATGCATGTGGCTCCTTAAATGCTAAATGCTCTTTAGATTCTACTATCAAACATGGGTTTTAAAAGATAATCTGTTAGTTTGGTTTGTTATGAATTGTGGAAATTATACAAATTATTGCAATCATAAATTTACAGGAAAGCACTTGTCTAAATATTTTTTATATTTCAAATTCTAAGTATTAATTTACAAATTAAATGTGTGCATATTACTAGTATAACAAATTTTAAAAGTTCTCGTTTGATCTTTAATTGTATGATTTATGTGTTTGAAAGTTAATTAACAACACTTTAATAGCATAATATTCAAACTGAAGAGTTGTATTATATTTGAAATACTTTCGTCCAGATGTATCACACAATTGGAATTGCTTCTGTCACTAATGAATGATAAATACATAAAGCAATGAGAGAAAATTACCTTTAATGGTATGAATTGTGCTGTTATTGAGTTGCTCCTCCCACAACTCTTCATGGTGCTGAGAAAGGAAGGTTTTTACTATTTTCTTTTTGTCTCTAATGTTCTCCAATAATTCTCTGGTACGATTGGACAAAATGGGTTTGGCGAATGTTCTGTCCTCAAAAACTCAAAATTATTGTCAACGGTCTATATTTATTTTTAATTCTTTCATGGACATCGTTGGCAAGGCCAGCGTTTGTTGCCCATCCTTAATTGCCCCTGAGAAGGTGGTGATAAGCCGCCTTCATGAACGGCTGTAGTCCATGGGGTGTGGGTACACCCACAATGATGTTCGGAAGGGAGTTACACATCTTTGACCCTAGCTACAATGAAGGCACAGTAATATAGTTCCAAGTCAGAATGGTAAAGGACTTGAAGGAGAACTTGAAAGTTGTCATGTTCCCATGCACCTTTTGGCCTTGTGTTCCCACATGGTGGAGGTCACAGGTTTGGAAGGTGCTGTCGAAGGATATTATAGAAACCCAATCTGCACATCAGAAGTGGCTTTCTGCTTCAAACAGGTAGGTGCTCCATCTGTCCATCTCAGGACTCTACCCAGGACTCTACCCAGGATACTAGCATTAACTGAGCCAGTATGACTTTTAGATTGTGAGGCTGGGGTTCTCCATTGTGAGTTCGCCCTCTACTGCCACTAGTGAGTGTGGTGTTGGGTGCTCTGGTGCACAGATGAGCCAACACAGTTGTATGTGGTACAACTCTATTTTATTTTAACTCTTATAATACAGTTCGTTCTGGATACTCTGCACGTGCTGTCTCCCTGAGTGTGTCGTGTAGCAGGTCTGTCCTGGTCCTCCTCTCCAGCTAATACTGACCACCAGGTGTCGTGTTTGTGCTTTTATATCTTTCTGTGATTGGTTGTGGTGGTGTGTGTTCTGATTTGTCTGTTGGTGTGTCTATCATGATGTGTGTGTTTGAATATCATGACATCCCTCCTTTTTACAAAGATATGTGCCTACGTGGTTATAAATATAATCGTGTCGTGAGTGCATCTAAGAGTGTGTGCGTGTGTTGTGTACAGCGTGTGTATATGACGTAACTATTTACATGGGGCGATGTCGGGTGCGTCACACTAACAAGGTTGTACCATAACAAAACATAAATGCGAGAAAAAAAACAACTTGAACAGTGGTCCGGTCAGATGATATCTGGAACGATAAACAACAACAGGTTATAATACAGAAGTGTTTGACTTTTTGAACGTATGAACAGCGTTATAAGTCCAGTCTAATGGGTGACCGCCTCAAGAATAGGCTGGTCCTCAAGCCGGTTCAGCTGTGGAGATTTGGGTTCACACTGGTTCACCTTGGACTGTTGGAGGTGATGCTGTTGCCGAAGTCTCTACTTTTCCATTTGTTGTACTTCGTGCAGTGCTTGGTTTTTCATTCGTGCAAATATAACATTCAACATCTTTGTTAGTGTTGCCTTGGCTGTGGTTTGGTTCTGGTGGCGATGGAAGGGGCATGATCCGTGGCATCTCCACAAAGTCATCCTTGGGAACCAGTGGAGGATCCGGCGTGTGCGTACGGTTCAGTTGCGAGCGTGGAAGGCGGCGCAAAACTCGCTAATTGCGCCTACGCACCAATCCATCCGCCCTGCATGCCAGGAACAAGGTGGAGTCTTTTTTCTTTTTATGTTTGTGGTGGACGGCATCTTGTAGCCGATGGGTCGTTGCCATCGAAGTAGCACCATCACTAATATCATGCAAGGCGATGACTGTGCCAGATGTGGATGTTGGCCGAGACCGTGCACGCTGGTTCCGGCCACCTGCTGTGCCGGAAGGGCGACTCCGCAGAGAAACGTCGAAGCATGTCGCCTTGGAGAGAGAATTGTTGCTCGCATCAACTGGCGATGGCGCGAATTGGTGTGTCCGTCTTGGACCGCCGCTGCTGGTCGCCACTGCTGACCCAGTGGGACTGCCACACGATCCATTCCCTGTCGACGTGGCATCCGCCGTCACCCTGAGCGTGCCATCACCGAGGCCGCGACACCACCCATCCGGAGCAAGGTCTGGAGTGCGCGAATCAGAGTCGGTGCTTGGCTGCTCCCCATCTGGAGTCTGGTCTGCCTTCCGTCGATGCCCCCCGTCCGGAGTCCCAACAGGTTCACTGGAGGCAGCCGAGATTCCCTGAAGCTGCACTTCTGGAGTCGGAACATGCAGGAATGCACCAACCAGTGGAGAGGCTCGAGCCATCGAGGGTGGAAGCGGTGCGCCGCCACCGCAGTCGTCAGTGGTCCCACCGTGATCCTCGAGTGCCTCGGTACGCACTAGGCGAGGTCTGTCACCTTGCACCTTTTGCATGGGAAGTGGGATGCTGTCGTCACTCGTCTCACATCCCGTGGATAGATCCTCATTAGCAGCTTGCTGTTCACTAGGGTTGGGTAAATTGTCAGACTTTTCATCTGGTGGTGCACACCACGTCGGTGGACTGTCATTGTCTTGCCGTTGTCCTTCATTTGGGCTTTTCTTCTTTGGAATTTTAAATCTTCCCCCAGACATTGCAGAACCTTGTTTATTACCCCCAAATTCTCCCATATGTATGGTCTCGAATATAGGATCCAATGTTTCTATCGACATTGTACTATTTTCCAAAGAACATTCCGTTTCACTTTTCTTCTCAGGTACCTCATATGTATCTTTGTCTAATGTACATGCCTTCATGGTCTCTGGGTCTGATTTTGCTGGGACTGGCATGGTCACAGTCTCTCTTTTACTGTTCTCAATTGCCCACATTATACTCCCCATACATAACTGCTTAATCACTGGGGTTAGTGTGGTACAATGGATAATCGGGTCGACCTTATCTGCATCTTCACCATTAGTGGAAAGCACACTTGGTTCACTTGAAACTGCTGCGGGTTTTAAATTCGTTATCTAGCTACTCGATGTCGGTGTCCTCAGGATTCTTGCTCCAATGTTCTGCTCATTTATCAGTGGAGTGTGTATAGGTTCAATGCAATTAATGTTCCCCTCAAGGTTTGAAGAGTCATTACTGACTAACTGCTGGTCTCCGAAGTTGGGACTTTGCGGCGTTGTGTTGAAGGGAGACATTTGTCCCTGCTGTAGATATGATTCAGGTTGTGTTATTTCCATTACCTGAGGATCAATGTCTTGTCCATTTTTTCGATCCGTACTAGAACACTGGTAATTCTCAGTCTGCTCCTTGCAAGTTAAACATTCAATTAATTTCTTTAGCAAATCCTCAGCATCCTTCTGTGACCGTGCAGCATTATTAATCTCTGTTCGGCTATAATGATCCTGAAGGTCAGCGCATAAACCTTTTTTCTTCGGGCTTGGAAGAGGCGATTCCTTTGGCTTGTCTTCAGTTGGGCTTGAACAGTCTTCAGCGCTGTGCCCTTCATTGTAGCATGAGAGACCGTCATGGTCATGCTGCTGTGTAGTGGAGCATGGTAGGCTGTTATAGCCTTCTTGCTGTTCACGTGAGCATGGCAGACTTGCATCGTCTGCCGCTGGTTGGTCAGGAGAGGTTGCTAGACCCTCATGGTCTTGTTCCTGCAAGGACCGCACATTGGATTCTTGCGTTGCTTCTATCGTGGAGGCTGTCCACAAGCTCTCTGTGGAGGCTTGTGACACTGGAGTCACTTCTTGTTTGTGCAAGGACTGCGCTCTGGAGTCTTGCATTGCTTCTATCGTGGAGGCTGTCCACGAGCTCCCTGTGGAGGCTTGTGACTCTGGAGTCGCTTCTTGTTCATGCAAGGACTGCGCTCTGGAGTCTTGCGTTGCTTCTATCGTGGAGGCTGTCCACGAGCTCTCTGTGGAGGCTTGTGACACTGGAGTCACTTCTTGTTCGTGCAAGACTGCGCTCTGGAGTCTTGCGTTTCTGCAATTGTGGAGTCTGTCCACGAGCTTGCTGTGGAGGCTTGTGACACTGGAGTCACTTCTGGTTCATGCGAGGACTGCGCTCTGGAGTCTTGCATGTCTTCTTTCATAGAGTCGGGCACGTTGAGCGGGACGTGGACCACGCTCTGTGTGGCAGCAGGGCGCTCTCCGTGTGCTTGCAGCACCTCCTGTCTGTTAATGTCAGGCTGCAGCATCATCCGGTACTGATAAGTTGGGACGTCATATCTGCTGGATTGAAGATCCTCAAATCCGAAAAATGAATCCGCATCTGCGTCGGATTCAATGTGGGGGCCGCCAATGTGCAACACGAAAGGTTCGTCCGAGTCATAGTCGTATAGGACCACGGAGCTATCATTGGGCTCGCGAGGTCCGGAAACACTGTAAAGATCGTCATCGAAGTATTCGAGGTCGGAATCATCGGCTTGTGCGTAGGTAACTGCTTGTCGGAGGGTTCTTCGGAGGTCAAATTCATCTCCTGGGTCAATTTGCGCAATGTGCTGTCATTCCAGGTGAGGGAAGGTTGTTTTACAGCTTTAACAGATTTTTGTTTTTTTGATTTGGGACGTTTCCCTTTTAAATTGGATTTGGGACGTTTCCCCTTTAAATTGGTGCAGTCTGGGGCCTCTGACATCCTGACGCTCGGTATGTAGCATGTAGGAAGCGACTGCGCATGCTCAGATCGCTGTTCCTTTACCGATGGCCGTTTTCTTGACTGCGCATGCGCAAACGAAACTTCCGGTTCTGCGCACTGCTCGCGCAACTGTGCTAGCGTGATACCTTTAGCAAGATGGCCGCCGACCTCGACCCAGCCCTCTCTCAGGCCCGGGATTTCGGCCTCTGGGAATTCGGGCTCCGGGATCCCGGCCACGAGGTGAGTACTGCCGCATTTCTTACCTTTACTTGCCGATTGGATTGCGTTTTCTTCACAGTACTTGGAGAATTTGTCCAGGACTGCCTGGTAATCGTACCTTTGCTGCCTCCTGAAGAACCTGAACCTTGTGAATATTTCTCTTGCCCTTGCACCGGCGATGGTGAGGAGAAATTCAATTTTTTCGCTATCATCCAGGTCTTGGAGTTCAGCTGCCACCAGGAACAATTCGAACACTTGCCGGAATCGCCGCCAGTTTTCGCGGAGATCGCCGTAGCACTGGAGCGGCTGCGGAACCGGGAGCTCTATCATTTTGCCTGGGCACTGCTGGTTGTCTGTGTACACTGAGGTATGCCGGCAGGTATCGATCCACTCCTGTACCATGTGGTGTTGGGTGCTCTGGTGCACAGATGAGCCAACACAGTTGTATGTGGTACAACTCTATTTTATTTTAACTCTTATAATACAGTTCGTTCTGGATACTCTGCACGTGCTGTCTCCCTGAGTGTGTCGTGTAGCAGGTCTGTCCTGGTCCTCCTCTCCAGCTAATACTGACCACCAGGTGTCGTGTTTGTGCTTTTATATCTTTCTGTGATTGGTTGTGGTGGTGTGTGTTCTGATTTGTCTGTTGGTGTGTCTATCAAGATGTGTGTGTTTGAATATCATGACAGTGAGGACGGAGAATCTGGCGCACAGCCAAATCTCCCATTCACTGCAGTGGGATTGGAAAATCCTGTTTCCGTGAACGGACGGAGAATCCTGCCCATAGTGTCCTGTTGAGAGGCATCAAACTGTCCCTTTGCAATTTAAAAAGTACATTTTGATCATTTTGAATTTGTTTAACCATTGGGAACCCTTTTTTCAAACACCATTCCCACACTTAACATTCCGGCAGGAATTATTGGATGGTAATCAAGAGGAAGGACACGACTCAATTTTTCAAAACTTTTGTCTTGTTGTGACACTGAAGCTAATTTTTATACCTCCACCATCTTCCTGGCAGAGATCTGTAAACTCAGCCCACTGAGTCAATTTTCACCCTCATTTTTATTTTTTTCAATCAATAATTTTTTTAGCTTTTTCAAAATGGTTCTCATACATAAATCACATTGCAAATATTTAACTAACATTTAACAATCCCTTCCTCAGCCAGAAAGCAATTAATTCACGAACTACTCTTTTCAAAGAATTTACAGTGCAGGAGGCCATTCGGCCCATCAAGCCTCCACCGACTCTTGGAAAGAGCACCTTACCCAAGCCCTCACATCCACCCTATCCCCATAACTCTGTAACCCCACTCAACACTAAGGGCAATTTTGGACACTAAAGGCAATTTAGCATGGCCAATCCACCTAACCTGCACGTCTTTGGACTGTGGGAGGAAACCGGAGCACCCGGAGGAAACCAAAGCACACACGGGGAGAACATGCAGACTCCGCACAGACAGTGACCAAAGCCGGGAATCGAACCTGGGACCCTGGAGCTGTGAAGCAATTGTGCAAACCACTGTGCAACCGTGCTGCCCTCCCCTTTTGCTGCTGACTGAGGTTAATTCCTCAAAGTGAGATATGAACAGACGGCATCTTTTATGAAACACCTTTCTAAGTCTCGAAGCTTAGAAATTCCATTAAATCTCCCAACCATATTGAGGCACAGGGTGGAGAAGCTGACCTTCAACCCAATAAGATCTACCTCCTCGCCACCAGAGAGGCAAAGGTTAAGACATCTGCCCCTGCTCCGGCTAATCGGACACCCCATATATGGCTCTCAGGGGACTGGGTGCTAAGCCCTACTGTAACACTGTTGACATGATGCTGAAGAAGGTGTTCCAGAATTTCCTCAGTTTCAGGCACGACCAAAACATGTGTACATGATTGGCCGGCCTCCTCCCCCAACTGTCACAAATGTCCACAACCCATTCAAACATACCCTCATTTTAAAATATGCAAATCAGGCTCTCATTATTTATCAAGCTCTGACAGCAATTTTAACCCGAGGACTGAAGCTATCATCTTGCTAGGCCAATATGGCGGAGTGAGTTGGAAGAGGCTGAGAAAGGTGAGTTCCTTTTATTATTCTCCCATTTCCTTCTGGGTGAAGAGGAGCATGAGTGTTCCCTGGACCCCAAAGCAAAACATAGGTCTTTTCTGCTGGCCATTGCTCCTGATTCCCCAACCTAATAACCTACCAGTGAGAGATGGGGACTATTTCTTAAAGGCCCCAGTAGCCAAATCAAATCATATTCTTATGAGCCAAACTGTGTTCCAACAGGCAGGAGATCTATCGTTTAAGTGATAGGTCTCAGGGACAGAGAGTTGGGATAAGAGGGTAATTTTCAGAATGGCAACCTGTAACTATCGAAGTGCCACAGGGATCAGTGCTGCAGCCTGTGGTATTATAGGTATTACGGTTCCTGATAGGCTAAAGCACCATTGGTGGAAACTGTATGCTTTCTATTGGTTAGAATGTATGATAGCTCCGCCCTGCTAGGCGGAGTATAAGAACCCATGCTGCCCCAGCAGCCTTCATTCTGTACTTGAGCTGCTGGGGGAAACATCAAGCTTATTAAAGCCTTCAGTTGGACTACAACCTCGCTTTAGTGGTCATTGATCGTGCATCACAGCCACAATTATCTACATTATGTTAATAACTTGGACAGGGAAGTGAATGTACTATTGCCAAGTTTGCGGATGACACAAAAATAGATGGGAAACCAAGTAACGAGGAGGACACAAAGAGTCTACAGAGGGATATAGACAGGTCAAGTGAGTGGGCACAAACGTGGCAGGTGGAATATAATGTAGGAAAATGTGAGGTTTTACACTTTGGTAGGAAGGATAAAGGAGTTGAATATTATTTAAATGGAGGAAGACTGCAGAAAGCTGCAGCACAGAGGAATTTGGGATCCTCATGCATAAATCACAAAAAGCTAGCATGCAAGTTTAGCAGGTAATAGAGAAGGCAAATGGAATGTTGCTGTCCATCTCAGCCCCTGGCCACACAACCCTTGCCAGGGATTTAAAACCAGAGCATAAGGATGCGAGTTACTCCTTTTCTCAGCTGTATGGCTCATCACACCATGAGCTACGTTTAAACAAACCAAAGAAAAACTGTGATAAGGTTTTTGCTTCAGTGATAATGAATAAAGAGGAATTTCAACCCATGAATTAGAATACAAGGAGTGAGTTATGGCAGAATCAACCTCACAAATTTAAAGGCTTCACTGCAGACTGGCTCAAGGCCAGCTTATTATATATGGTAATTACAAAAATTATACTTCCTGTACCCAGCTCTTTCAGAATAAAATAAGTATGCTGGAGGGCTTTTATAATCAGCAAAGTGTTTGCAAAATGGCCTGTAGTGAGCTAATGTAGGTGGGGGATGTTTCAGTTCTTTTATAACTATTTTCCTTATTTACATTTCTGCCAAAATGTAGGATAGTAAAAGCATGATAGAGGAACATGGAGACAATTTCATAAGTGAGGAAGAACTCTTAAAGTATGTGTGGACTTATGAAGATTGACAAGGGCCGAAACAAATTGGCTCAGTGCTGTGCCTCTACCAAAATAAACAGTGATCAATGATTTTTATGATCACCATGTATACTTAGAACAGATGCTTCTTTTTGCCACCTTTCATATCGCCACATAAATACTGTGGCAACAAGATCAGGTCAGAGGCTGAGAATCCTGTGGTGAGTAACTCACCTCATGAATGCACGAAGCCTGCCCACCATCTACAAGGCACAAGTCAGGAGCTTGATAGAATAACCTCCATTTTCCTGGATGAGTGCAGCCCCAACAACACTCAAGAAGCTTGACACCATCCAGGACAAAGGAGCCCGTTTATTTGGCACCCCACCACAAATATTTACTCCCTCCACCACTGATGCACAGTATCAGCAGTGTGTACCATCTACAAGATGCATTGCAGGGACTCACCAAGGCTCCTCAGACAGCATCTTTCACCTCTACATGGGACTCCATCACCATTTGGTTGTTCCTCTCCTAACCACACACCACCCTGACTCAGAAATATATCACTGTTCCTTCACCCTCATTAGTGCAAAATCCTGGTGCTCCCTCCCTAACAGCACTGTGGATGCATCTACACCACATGGACTGCAGTGGTTCAAGTAAACGCCTCGCCACCACCTTCTCAAGGGAATTTAGAAATGCACAATAAATGCTGGCCTGGTCAGCGAAGCCCACATCCCGTGAATCAATAGAAAAATAAAATCCCAATGCCTGTCTATCGTCCTTAAGCCTCTTCCTGCTGTCTATATTTACAGTGTTCATTCAGTCCCCAATTTAGAGTGACACCTCAGTGCACATGCTCTAGAGCTGGTGCTGACTTCTCTGCTTCTCACCATTGAATTTCACTTTCAAATCTTCTCCTAACCTTGTGTGTTGTATTTTGCCCAGTAAAAACCTTTCACTCGAAATGTCAACATCTCTGGATAGATTTGAATGGCCGATGTGTGACAGAGAAAAGATGAAAGTAATTTCCTATAGTCGTTCATGGGATCATTCATGTGGGCATCGCTGGCTGGGCCAGCATTTATTGCCCATCCTTGAGGGTATTTAAGAGTTAACCACGTTGCTGTGGGTCTAGATCGAAATGTAGACCAGACCAGGTAAGGATGGCAGATTTCCTTCCCTAAAGGACATTCGTGAACCAGATGGGTTTTTAAAATGATGATGTTTTCATCGTCGTGGGCTTTTAATTCCAGATTTTGATTGAATTCAAATTTCACCATCTGCCCTGGTGGGATTTGAACCCAGGTCCCCTATGTCTCTGGATTATTAGTCCAGTGGCATTACCATCACTAAATCCCCCACAATCAACATCCTGGGGGTTACTATTGATCAGAAACTGAACTAGACTAGCCACGTTCATAATGTGGCAACCAGGGCAGGTCAAAGGCCAGGAATCCTACGGCGAGTAACTCAACCCTTGACCCCCCCCAAAGTCTGTCCACCATCTAAAAGGCACAAGTTAGGAGTGTAATGGAATACTCTCTACTTGTCTGGATGAGTGCAGCTACAACAACACTCAAGAAGCTTGACACCATCCTGGACAAAGCAGCCAACTTGATTGCTCCTCCTTCCACAAACATTCAAACCCTCCACCACCGACGAACAGTGGCAGCTGTATGTACCATCTACAAGATGTACTGCAGTAACTCACCAAGGTTCCTTAGACAGCATCTTCCAAACTCAAAACTACTTCCATCTAGAAGGATAAGAGCAGCAGATACCAGGGAACCCCACCACCTGGAGGTTCCCCTCCAAGTCACTTACCACCCCCACTTGGAAATATATCGCCATTCCTTCACTGTCGCTGGGACAAAAACCTGGACCTCCCTCCCTAACAGCATAATGGTTGCACCTACACCTGAAGGATTGCAGTGGTTCAAGAAGGCAACTCACCACCACCTTCTGAAGGGTAACTAGGGATGGGCAATAAATACTGGCCTATCCAGCGATGCCCACATCCCAAAAATAATTTTTTTTAAAACAACACCGCTACGCCATTGCGTCCCGGTATGGATCTATGAGGTAGAGAAGGAAATCACTCGTCTCTTTCTGCTTTGGCTTCAGCAAGGGCATATTGCCTTGGATTATTTAGAGAAAAATAAATTGAAAAGATGTGTTAATATTATGCAACCACCATAACGGTCACTCTGTACTGAGACTGTGATAATGAAAGATGGGTGGTGCACAGATAAACACACAATAATAAAGATTCCGTTGGAAGGAGCTGGCTTACATTAGCTTCTTTGGATTGTGGTCATTCAACTTCTTCTAACACAATAAGAAAGTACTGGGGGTGACAAATGTGATATTCACTGCCATTTCCTTCCCTTACAAGGGGCTGGATTCTCCACCGGCGGGATGCTCTATTTTGCCGGCAGCCCAGGCGTTTCCCGACAGCGTGGGGCTGCCCCACAATGGGAAACCCCATTGACCGGCCAGCGTAACGGAGCATCCCGCCGGCGGGGTGAAACAGAAATGTAGTGCTCCCAACGCCTTGAAATTTACCACTCTTTTGTTGGCCCATGCTCCCATTGCTCTCTGCCAGGATACTTATTTCCTCTAATGTTGTGAGTTTCTCTGAAAGCAGCAGCAGATCATTACCTCCCACATCTCCCCTCTACTCCCCAATGGCAACAAATCAGGGCTTCATTGAAGCCTAACCATCCTGTGCTGCTTTTATCCCCCTTTCCGTTGGTATAACTAAGGCATGGCAAGTTGCATTTACACAGCCTTCTTACCTCTCCTTTGGTACATGATTTCAAAATTCAGTATGGGATTAGGACTGAGCTGTTATGTCAAGTCTAAGTTAAAACTCAACTTACTTTTGTAATATTCCATTATAGCCAGGAAACAATAAACACTGGACAGGATTCTCTGTTCGGGAGACCAAGTGCTCCCTCCAGAGTAGAATCGTTCCGGTTCTCCGCCGACACTAGGGGCAGGGCACGGTATGCAACTCCCTCTCCTTTGCCATAAAAATTTATGCATGGAGGGGATTTTGCAGGATTCCATCAGAATCCCGGTACAGGACCACCATTTTGAGTGGGCGGCCTGATACTGAGGTCCGGCAGACGGCACCCCTCCCTCGCTCAACACAAATCCTGACAAGTAGGGACATCCTCCCACCCCACCACCTTGGGAATAACAAGTAATCTCCCCCACAGCACACACACATAAGAGTGACTGGACCCTCCCCCCCCTCCACAACCCCCCAGCAGAACCCCCCCCCCCCAGTTACTCCCCAGCCCCTACTGGCAAGTAGGGTCATCACCCCCACCCCCACCCCCACCATAGAAATAACATGCCCTCCTCCCACAGCACGCATGCACCCCCCCAACCCCCCAGCCTCCTTCAGCCTCCCACAGATGCCTTTGACGTGTTGCGGGACTGTCAATCATAGCAAGAGTGGTTACAAACACTGGGGTTAGCATCAAAGCAGGGTAATGGAGATGCATGCAAGCATGAAGGAAAAGATCAATGAACAATCCAGCAAGCAGCTGTTTCTGGAGTAATAAAAACATCAATCATTGGCTCATGCAATGTATTTCTGTGTGAAATCGAATGAAAGATCTACATTTAAAAGGCTGTCAAGGAATTTCAAAAACTTTAAAGTGGACTTGGCTTTCCAGAAAGCCTCTAACACTTGTAACACCCTCTGCTTTGAATACTTCAATCTGGGGCAGCAGATGTTAAGAAAGGATAAATGGTGGCACGGTGGTTAGCACTGCAGCCTACGGCACTGAGGACCCAGGTTCGAATCCCAGCCCTGGGTTACTGTCCGTGTGGTGTTTCCACATGCTCCCCATGTCGGCATGGGTTTTTCCCCCACAACCCAAAGATGTGCAGGTTAGGTGGATTGGCCACGCTAAATTGCCCCTTAATTGGAAAAAAAAATAATTGGGTGCTCTAAGTTTATGTAGAAAGGATAAATGAAAATGCCGTTATTTTTCAACCTACTGTGTGGGCTGGTCTTCAGGTTTCAGGCTGAAGTATCTGATGAGGGGACTTATTCAGGGGTCTGTCGTGTCAGGTACACTGGGATAACACTGGCTGCAACTGGATGCAGCATAGATCAAAAAGATACTCCAGACCTTGAAGTTAGTTCAATCAGGTTTATTGAACTAATAGCACAGTTAGCACAGTTCTCTGTGAGTTTGACTCTGCTAACTTAAGTGTGGTCACTCTGTCTGACTGAACCAGACTTGCTCTTGGCCACGTGGTGGGGGTGTGAGATTGTAACAACACCCTTGACTGACTCTCTAGATGTTCATCAGTGGAAAGAGGCGGAGTGTGAGTGCCTCGTGTCTTTTATAGTCAGATCCCACCCCTGAGTGTCCTGCCTGCTTATTGGTCATGTCCTGTTCTCTGTGTCCATTAGCTGCTTGTCTGTATATCATTATGTGTGTGTTCGCATATCATGACAGGGTCCTTGTTAGAGATCTATGGGGAGTCTCTATTGAAGGTCTCTGTTGGGGTTCTGATGGAGGGTCTCTGGTGGAGTTCTCTGTTAGGGGGTCGCTGTTGGGGGTCTATGTTTGGCATCTCTGCTGGAGATCGGATTAGGGTCTCTGCTGGAATGATGGTGGTCTCTGTTGGGGGTCTGATGGAGGGGTCTAATGGGGGAGCTGATGGGGGGGCTGGAGTTGACTGGGGGGCTTTATGGGTCCAATGAGCAGGACAGGGGACAGGGTTTGCGTTGTGAGGGGAGGGGGCCCTCTGATGGACTTGGGGGGGCATCTACAAAACACACTTAACCCTTTGACCCACTGCAAGGTCCACCGCCTCAGGGCCATTCTTGAAAATATGTGCACCAATCCATGTTTACATGAAACCCGGCTGAGAGACCTGGAGCATCAGGTGGGGCCTGGACGATTAGGCTTCCGGCCCATTAATTCCAGCGCAGCAACGAGGTTATGTAGCTCACTGCCGCCACCATTGGAGGACCGGAGCAATGGAACTGGGTGCTGATCTTGTTTTTAGCCCGAGACTCGATTCTCCACCAGATTGGGAACCCAGCTAGCAGTGGCAGGCAGGGGAGAATCCACCCCACTACAACTGATTAGTGGATGAACTAGTGCATTATTTGGATTGGTTTAGCATTGGGCCCACCATCCTCTGTACCATTCAGTAAAAACCAATGGTTCCGGTGAGTAAGCCACATTCCAAAATTCCTAAGAAACTAATGAATAGGCAACTTGCACTGGACACCTTACATTTAGAATACAAAAGCACATAATACGGTTAATCAAAGTCACAGCAGGTTATATGCATCATTTATTAATAAATATATACATAAAATTAACTGGCATGATTAATGCAGATTTTTGAATAAAACAGGAAGGTGAACATTCAATGCAACAATTGGACTTGAATACATTTAAAAATTGACAGCATCAGCCAATTAGCAATGCGCATGTGATAATTTGCCAGTCGAATATCTAGCTATCTAATCCGAAAGGAAGAACATGCATAGGCAGTCCTCATGCAATTAATTTATAACTGACTGAATAATATGTAAATTTTCTGATTAAAATTCATTTAGCCAAATGGACTTATTCCAATAAAAAAATTATAGGAATCATTAATTTGGATCTAAATGGAAAACGGTAAACCATTTGAAATAGGATGGCAGAGTTCTAAAGAAAGAATGGCACTCTGCTTATTTCAACAGTGTAACTTTCATGATTTACAATTTCAGTATAATAATCCAACAAGCCTCAATCTATGGGCTCAACTCACTCTTTGTGAAACTTTGACTGTATTCCGTGAAAGTGGCTCTCTTGTACCTATTCCAAAACACTTTGTTGGAAAACTTGGAAACTTGATTGTATTTTACATTGCAATATTTATCCAGATCTTTTGTGGCTGTAAATCTGCACCTTATATTCAAGTGGGGAGGACAACCCTTTGAACTTCTAACCCTGCTTGATAATGATAAATTTTGTATTTGAGTCCTCTAATTCCAAATCGAGGGCAATAACCTTCTAACCATCATGTACTCCTCAATGTTATTCTGGAATAGCTAGAAGATCTCATTGTTCATGGTGAGTCAGTTTTTCAGGAGCGGCACTATGACTGCTCAAAGAATTCAGAAATAACTTTCTGAGATGCACTTTGATACAGTGAAGTAAGTATTTTCTTTAATTTATGATGGATTATCTGGAGTGGGTTCCCTTTCCGCTCCCATGCCTGGGCACCAGGCAAGTGGAGAAGCGTAAAAATGCGCTCTGCCTACAATAATGTGAACATACCTGTTTTGATATTATCATGCTGACACAGCATATACCTTCCATTGTCATGAACCTGTGCTGAGGACCGAGGATGAAAAGGGGGACCTGGAATAGCAGTAATGGCTATCATTTGCAGGGCCTCTGATGACGTCAAAATGCAGCAGATAGAAGACCATCTTACAACGATCCTTTTTAAAAGGAGGAATTTACACTCTGGCCGGGCTTCTCAGGTAGCACTGTGGCCTATTCAAATCCTTCATTCAGAGAGAGACTGGATTCAGAATTGAAGGCTTAGGGTGTCCCTCCAAATTAGCACTGTCTGATAATCAGAGTGGAAAATGAGAGGGAAGAGGGAAATAAGTTGTATTTGTATAGTGTCTTACTCATCCTTGCGATGCCTTCAGCACTGGATGCTTCATAACTAATTAAATACGTTGGTCGTATTTCTTATTGCAACGCAGGGAAAAAGAAGTGCAATGAGATGGTTCTAGCTCTCCTGCTGCATTGCCATATCCGCACTGCCATGTTGATCCAACCGTTTACTTCACCCCCAGGGAATCCTCACAGTTAAACAAAGTGGACTGAGACCAGGTGGTACCGATTTCTGATCCATTTCTTCCCTTTGGCCCTTTGGACTAAGCGTTCCCAACCATATAAAGGGGAAATGTGGCCCATGTGTCACCTGATTCAGCTTGGAGGCTTGAGGATGCCTTATGAACTTTAGCTTTTTCAGGGAGGGGTGGGCTTCAGAAAGCAAATGTTCTTAAAGGCATTTCAAAAATACTAAACGATAGTATATAATCATTTTTCTGTTCGCGGTATAATCTTTCTTTTTAAACTGTAGAAATTTACCCCAGATTTTCTTTTGCTGTCAACTTTTAAGGATGGAATAATTGAAAAAATTATTATTTTTGTCTATTTTGTTTACCAGTACTCTTGCAGTAACACATATTCAATAATAAGCAGAGATGAAATATCATTCTGTCAATGCACAGTCAGTGTACAGATCAATGTCTTCCCTTAGTTTCAATATTAAACATTATTTTTATTAATTTAGGTAATACTTTTCCCCAACACATTTGGCACTTGCTATAAAATTCCAGCTGGGCTGTGGAGGGACCTTTTGTTGCATGGAAAGGCTAGGACTTTAATATGATAGTGAAAGGAAATCCCAGAACTGTAAGCTAACTCACCATCTGGATCAGGCACGGCATCCATTTCATTTATGTTTTAGCACAACAGAAATCACACTACCCCGAATATAGACCTAACTGTTCGCACGATGGAAGCCCTATTAAATTTAATTTAATGTTTATCAGTTATCCCACCAGTATTTATAATCCCAGGTTTGAACTCAGGAGTGGGGAATTGGGTGGAAAGGGGTTGCAGCAGGCAACTAACGCTTGGGTCTCTTCTGCACGATCGTTACCTGTTTCCTGCCCAAAGGATTAGAAGCTGAAACTGGAGGGGCGCAGTGTCAGGTGGCAACATGCTGTTGCTTAGAACCAAACTCAGGTAATTCAGACACTCTGGTAATTCAATTGAGGGGGCAGCCTGAGCAAGGTGCACCTAAATCTTTGTCTTCTGACAGGAGAAGAACTCCTGTGAGATCAATGTGAGGCATGGGTGAGACTACCAGTCCTGTTTCCACTGAGTGGGCAGGGTTAATAGAATTGCAAGAATATGTGATGTAAACATTCCTGAGGTGAGAACGTTTTCTAAACAGTGGTTTAATGTACTTTGTATGAATTACACTGTTGTTTTGAATTATTACGCTTTGTGCAACCTTTGTGTTTAGCCCCACAGCACTGTGTTGTGTGCAATTTGAACCGCTGTTCTGCTTTTTAATTTTTTCTTTTTCCCTTTTATTATTTCCACTGACATGGTCTGAATTTCCTTCCATCGATAGAACTGACATTTATTATCAGTCCGTTGTCAGCCAGCTATTGTTAATACTTCTCATTTCCTCTCTGGGTTAATTTAATGTGAAATAATAATGTTTTCCGTTCCTAATCACTCTGCCGTCCTAAGACTAAAAACGATGCAGTGACCTAAAACCTGCTTCATTTTATCAAATGGACTATATTTTTCTTTTTTTTGGGTATAGGTTGCCAAACTGGTGTCAGACACAGTACAAGGCAGCTGCAATCAGGAGTTTGAATAGTTCCTGAGAGAATCCTTCTGTTTTAAGGGCGACCTAGTCAGAGAAATATTGGTGTGTTAATCTAAAGGGGTGGGATTTCGACTGTCTGAATTGTTGGTGAACTCCTGTGATAGAGACTGGCTGGCCCACTTCTCATTGAAATCGAGTTTCCTGCATCAAAACATGCTTCCCAGTGTTCAAGAGGTCAAACTGCAGAACAGGAGGATTGGGGTGGATTATTGATCTACGGAAGCTGTCACAATATTTTCTCTTCAATGAACTCTGAGGAGCTGAAACAGATATTTATCCTTTATTAATCCCTGCAGACTTACTACCTTAACACAGAAGCAGTCCTTCAACAATGAAAATTCAGTATCCTGCTATAATTGCTACTTTAATGCAATGTAATGCTATATTTATTAGGCAGTTAAAATGAATTCTAGAGCATAATTTTAATATTTTACTCTGCGTGTGCTGAAGATACAGTTACACCCTTTCCACACAAACATCCTTGGATTTTCGTTCTCCAAGTGTTGACTTGGTGCCCTCTTGAGGTTGCAGCGGTACTACAAGTTATTTCAGCTCAACCAAATTTCAACATTTAAACATTCATTAAAAACTGCATTTTCCACTGTTCCACCTTCAAGAAAAATAGGAGAAATCAAAACAGAGTATTATGAGCAGGACAAAAAAAGCAACCAGGGGCCTGGTGTAATAAGCAAGGAGCTTGTCTTCTGGGAAAGACCCTGATAATGTTTGCTCGCTCAATCACAATGACTAAGTAGTTATCATTTATCATAATATTGCTGACTGTTTTTCAAACTCATTCCTTTACCATAAGTTTTCTGTTTCCTATTTCACAATTATCAGTGTAACATTAGAATTTTAACTGCCAAATATGCCATATAAATTGAATGTCTGATTCCCTTTTCGGGAGACAATTTTAATTTATGCTGGATTTCTGTATTTTGTCACTGACAAACTAAGATCTGATGCGAAAGAGGTAAATCAAGTGTGGATGGCACAACAGGAGACACTGCCAATGACCGAGTATAAAACATTAGGTAGGATGATGGAAATAACCAATAGTGCCAACCAGTGGCATCAGCACACTAATAACCTGGTGTTGATGCTCAATTTGGACTCTGCCAAACCCACTTAGCTCGTGATTTTGTCACAAACGCTATCCATCAATAGGTAGAAGAGCTGCTTGCCATATGAAAGGTGAGAGAAAAACTCAAAGCAGCATGTGACTAAGAATGGCACCAAGACATCCTCACAAAACTGCGGCCAGTGAGAAAACTCTCCAGTGACTGGAGTCATACTTGACATGCAGGAAGTTGGTCATGGCTCTCAGAGGCAGATTATCGCAGCTCCAAGATATTTCTGGACAACCTGAAGCAGAGGGTATGGTGAGGCGCTAAATGAGTACTTTGCTTCTGCCTTTACCAAGATAGAAGATGGTGACAATGGCCCAGTTGAAAATGTGGGTGTTGAGGAACTGAGCAGTATAGTGATAGATAAAGAAGAGGTGCAACAAATGTTGGCAGCATTCCAGGTAGAGAATTCTCCAGGCCCGGATGGGATACATCCTAGATTGCTCAGAGAGGCGAGGGAGCAAATTGCGGAGCCATTTACAGAAACTTTCCAGACCTCTCTGAACACAGAATTAGTCCCAGGGAACTGGAGGATCGAAAATGTGATGCCGTTGTTTGAGAAAGGGGCTAAGGATAACCCAGGAAACTGCTGACCTGTCAGTTTGACATCAATATTGGGAAAACTGATGGAGACCATAATACGAGATAAGATAAATGTAGACTTAGAGGAAAATAAGCTAATACCAGACACTCAAAATGACTTTGTCAAGGGGGGCAGGTCATGTCTGACAAATTTAATTGAGTTCTTTGACGAGGTGACACAGGAAGTAGATGAGGGTAATGCTCTGGATGTTGCATATTTGGACTTTCAGAAAGCATTTGATACAGTGCCACATGGCAGGTTGATTAGCGAACTAGAAATGTTTGGGATTGATGAGTTCTTGGCAGCATGGATTAGAAGTTGGCTAAGAGAAAGGAAACAGAGGGTAGGTATAGATGGGCATTTGTCAGACTGGAGACACGTTGATAGTAGTGTTCCCCTGGTCTCAATATTAGGACCCTTGCTTCTTCTGATTTATATAAACGATTTAGAGATGGGTGTTGAAGGTAAAATCTCTAAATTTGGAGATGATACTAAGCTAGGGAGAATAATGCATTTTAAGGATGACACTGAGCGACTTCAGAGAGACATTGACAAGTTGGCCAATTGGGCAGACACCTGGCAGATGAATTTCAATGCAGAGAAATGTAAGGTAATGCATTTTGATAGAAGAAACATGGTGAGACAATAGAGGCTCAGTGGTACGACATTGGCAAGAGTATAGGAGCAGAGGGACCTTGAGATTCAAGCGCATAATTCTCTGAAGGTGGCCAAGCAAGTTAAAACAGTTGTTAAGAAGGCTTATAGGATCCTTAGGCTTATACATAGAGACATAGAGTCTCTAGGAAGCAAGGAAATGGTGCTACGCCTCTACAAATCATTGGTCAGACCACATTTGGAACATTGAATTCAGTTCTGGGCACCTTAGTTATGGAAGGATGTTAAAGCCATGATATTCATGATATTCATATAAACATATCATGGTGCAAACACACACACACACTGATGGACAGATCAACGGACCAATCAACACACATGCAATTTCACAGCCAATCACCAGTAAGAGCACGCACTATAAAACGGGGAACACCACAGTTCCCGCTCATTCCAGCAGGAGATAGCTCAGAGCACAGAGCTCACAGCGAGCCACTCAGACATACACCATGTGCTGAGTGCCTCTCTAAGATAGTGCAAGGGCTGGGTCCACAGGTTAACTAGTAAAGTTTGAACCACAGCCAGAAGTATACAGTAGATGTTATCAAGAATAATAAAACAGAGTTGTACCATCTACAACCGTGTTGGTTCATTTGTATAGCGGAACACCCAACACGACAGTTCCACTCTGGGATCTGATTGGTCCCAGTATTAACTTCAGCTAGGATTATAAACTACCATCGACGAGGCTTAAGTCAGGGCCTTTCTTATTATTTATTCAAGAAGGACCAATGAAGATAGTTGTGCTGACTTCACATTGAGAGTAGCAGAACCACATTACTTTAGGCTGGTACCAACTTCCCACATTGTGGAACATGGACAAGGAAGAAAGGCATGCCAAGTATCTTGAATAATTGGAGCATGCCTTGTACGTAACAAGATGGGTATGTCTTTAGGTGTACCTCAACTAGCATATGACAAGAATTACTAAACAAAACAACGTAACTAAGTAGCTTTGCATGTGCAAGAGAACTGTATTTCTTTACCTAAAGTAACTGCAAGATAGCTGGGGACAGCCTGCTCAGGAAATTCCATTGCCTCACCAACATTTAGTGCCTGCAGCAAATATTATATCTGATGGAGCGGACATGAGGCATTTTATTTTTATATCTGATTTTACATTTAAGAAGTGTCGAATAGTGGGCACCTTTATAATACAATGAGGCTATCCTAATTCGACTTGATCTTGCAAGGCACTTTAAAATTAAAATTGAATGAAGGACTGAATTTATTTAAATCTGCAAACTTTTCGAATGAAGGTAGTAATATTGTCATTCCAGCATGAAGTACACACTTCCTTGTGTGCTACACAAAGTTCATTTTGAAACACATTCCTTCTTTTTCTGCTCTCCTTTGTTGAGGCCATTGACTTGTTCAGCGTGACCTACAGAATGGGCACTGGTCAGCCCACTGCACTGGTGACAATTATTTATGTGTGAACTATGACAGGAAGAAGCAGCAGACAATCTGACAGCTGAACTCAATTCTGCCACTGTCTGAACAGGAAAAAGAAGCTGATTATCTCTTCCCCGATCTGCAGAAGCACCGAGGCTACATGTAACATCTTTACTGTTACGCTTGTTAAATTCAGTACAGATTGGGGATTGAACCTGTGATCTTTCTGGTCTGAATGACTCAGAAAAACGTCATATTTTTTTCAACTGGAGTTCTCTAACTCGTACGCTGTAACTTTGGAGAAACCACAGAAACCACAGGGAAATGGTGTACTTGCCAGTAATCAGGTGTGTATAGATGTTTTTTTATTTGTTCTTGGGATGTGGGCATCTCTGGCTGGGCCAGCATTTATTGCTATCCCAGAAGGCATTTAAGAATCAACCACATTGCAGTTGATCTGGAGTCACATGTAGGCCAGACCAGGTCAGGTAAGGATGACAGATTCCCTCCCCTATAGGACATTAGTGAACCAGATGGGTGGGTTTTAGGACAATTGACAATGGATCCATGGTCACCATCAGACGTTGTTAGCATTATGCTGGGTTTCTGGATCACTGGTCCTGTGACAATACCACTACGCCACTGCGTCCCCAACAGATACTCTGTTGAAGGAAATAATTGGTTGAACCTCCCTGGAAATTCTACAACAGTGACTTTGTTGGTAAATTTAAACAATACACAAGGCAGGTAACCGCTGAAAGCGGATTAGCTATCCGTTCTACACTCCAACATACTTTACTTCCCATTAAGTCAAGGGAAATTTAAATTGGGCAGGGTTTTAAAAGAGGTCTTTTTTCCACTGGGTAGGTTAAGACCTTTTACATCTGTGCCATCAAGGAAACTTAAAAGACAGTGGTACACTGAATTCCCCTTATCAAAACATCATTTCATGCAAAGAAATGTGTTCTACTGTCAAACAACGGGAGGATTCTAGATGAATACTTCATCCAGCTCCTAACAAGTGGTGCATGTTTGGTTCTTTCACAGACAAATCAGGATCTTTTTTTCAACAGAAATGGCTCCCTGGCTGAGGTTGCAGATATTTCCCTTATTTAATCTTGCTCTCCTTCGATGAGCAGTATTCTGAAGTATTTACAACATTTCAAGTTTGATTGTCGAATACATGCGCTTAACTCTCTCCTTCCTTGTTTGTTCCTAACTTGGTTCATTAAAAAGATGAGCACTGTTAACTGCTTAGAAACCAAACCCTTTGCTCGCATATAACCTGCCCAGGTATCATACATAGTATGGTAGTCAAGGAGGAGTCCGGAAAGGAGAGTCAAAAAAGGTTCATTTCTAACCCTTGATATAGGAAATGTGTACAGAAGCAACAGTACAAGTCCCAGTTGGGACTATTCTGGAACCCCAGCTCCTACCTGGGTCAGGTTTTATCCTGTGGAATTAATAGGTCCACTGAGGGGCCTCCGTCCCTCAGCGAGGGAGCTCATACACCATGAGGAGCACAAAGTAAGTGGAGGGGGGAGTGTAGCATGTCAGGGATCATGGTCTCCGCAATGGCCATTTGGGGGGTACTATTTGCTGGTGACTGAGCCCTGACAAAGTCACCGTTGGAATCCTCAGATGCCTGGATCTCCATCTTGGAACCGGAGTCCACCACCTCTCACATCTCGGTGCCAGGGCCCCCAGTGAACGGCATCTCCAGGCCTGTATGTGCCGGGTGACATGGCTGGAAGATGGTTCCTCTGGTGGGATGTGTCCTAACACTGGCTCGCTGCTCTTGAGGTGTGTAATGTTCTCTCTATGCACGGATGGCGGAGTGTTTGCAGTTGAAGTGATCAGAGAACATACGGCTTTGTAAATGAACAAAACTGTTTATTACTTTACTAAATCACTAAAAAGTTTCCATGATGTAAGATCACAGGTGGATATTACAGCTAAATACAAACAACTATGGTTAACTCTTATTAATAACTGTTGACTAAGGAGCTGCTCGATATGCGACTGTACTCTGTGCTTGTTGTCCAAATTCTGTCTCTCTGTGCTGTCCAGGAGATTACCTTCTATCTCCATGAGGCCTGTCTTCCAGTGACCTACTCCTGTCACCACGCCACCTGCAGTCGGATGCTAGAATCTCAGTCATCTCAGTCTATGCATACAGCACCTATCATTTCTTACAGTTCAGTTATTAAATTATATTCTACATATCATTACAAGGTGGTCAAGGTGCTTCCACACTGTCCATTTGTGAGTCTATACGTAGTACAAGACTCGTCCGATCTGTTGTAGCACAGTCCCTATAATCCAACGGGCTCTGTTCCTGTGGTTTTGGACGTACAATGTGTCCCCCGATTGGAAACTCCTGGTCAGTGTCCGCCTGTCTCGGCCATGCCTCTACAGGTCCTGACTACATTGCACTCTCTCACCAATATCAGGGAACATGAAGCTAAGACGGGTCCTGAGCCATCGCTCATAAATAGTTCAGTTGGTGCTACACCGATCATGGCATGTGGCGTGGTCCGGTAACTAAATACAAATCGTACTAATCGCGTTTCCACGGATCCCGTGGTCTGTTTCTTCATACCTCCCTTGAAGGTTTGCAACGCTCGCTCAGCCTGTCTGTTCGAGGAAGGGGATATGGGGCTGTCTGGTTGTGCCTCACCCCGTTTGTCTTCATAAAGTGCACAAACTCGTCACTGGTGAGCAAGGTACCATTGTCCATAACTAGCATCTCCGGAATGCCATGGGTGCTGAAGGAGAGTCGTAGTTTCTCCATGGTGGCCTTCGATGTGGTGGATGACATCCGATGGATGTCCAGTCACTTGGAGTCGGTGCCTACCGCAAGTAAAAATACGGAACCTTCAATCGCCCATCGAAATCGGCATGCAGGCGCGTCCAAGGCCAACCCGGCCATTTCCATGGGTGCAGTGCTGCAACTGGCAGAAGCTTCTGATGCTCTTGGCACGTGGTCCACTTTTGGGCCAGTTGTTCAATCTCGCCATCCAGGCCTGACCACCACACATAGTTTCTGGCCAACATATACATTTTCGACATCACTGGGTGTCCGTTGTGCAGGTCCTGGGCTATAGCCCGTCTGCCTTGGTTTGGGATCAGGACGCGAGCACCCCTCAGGAGGCTTCCGTCTTCCACACTGAGCTCTTGCGTCTTGGTTTCAAAGGCCTGTCGTTCTTTAGGCAGCTTTCTTTGCTGACCCCGTGCAAGGTGATGTGGCGTATTTTTGCCCATACTGAATCCTTTGCGTCCAGTTGCATATCTGAGTGACCGTGACCAGCAGGAGGTGGGTGGGGGAAGGGGGGGGGGGGCGGTGCGGGCGCATGTTGGTAATGGGAGCCTGCACAGCGCATCCGCATTCGCAATCTGCGTTTCTAGGCCATGCTCAAATATTTACCCTGGAGAAGGCTTCCTCCTGAGGCGCTCTCCACACTCACCTTAATGCTTCTTTAGCAATGCATGGAGCGGGTGGTTGCCAGGTTAGGAATAAATTTCCTGTAGTAGTTCATGAGACCTCAGAACGACTGCAACTTTTCACGTTTTACAGAATGGGGGCTTGTCTTATCGCTCACATGTTCTCCTCAACCGGGTGTAGGCCGACACGATCAACTCAATACCCCAAGTTCGTGACTTCCCTGGCTTGGAAAACACACGTTCCCCTATTGAGGCATGCACCCAAACACGGAAAACCAGTGGATGACTTCCTCCACTCAGCTGCTCCCTTTCTGTGGCTCCAGTGACTAGGACGTCATCCAAATAAACCGCCACATGTGGTAGCCCTCTCAGGGTGTTCTCCATGACATGTTGGAAAATTGCACAAGCCGATAACACTCTAAATAGGAACCTGATATGTTCATAGAGGCCCCTTGGGTATTGACGGTCACGTTATGTCTGGAATCGGCGTCCAAATCCAACTGGAGATAGGCGTGACTCATATCAAGCTTGGAAAATGAATGAACCCCAGATAGCTTCGCGTAAAGGTCTTCTATCGTTGGCATTGGGTACCTGTAAGGAGAAAGGCCTTGTTTACGGTCAACTTATTATCCCCACACAGGGATACGGTTTTGTCAAGCTTTAGTACCGGGGCTACCATCACTGCCCAATCGGCAAAACCGGCCGGGTGATACCAAGGCCATCCAATTGGCTGAGCTCATCCTCAACTTTCGACAGCATTGCATAGGGTACCAGGCGGGCCCAGAAGAAATTTAGCTGGGCCTCAGGGTCTATGTATATCTTGTCCACGGCCCCCTTAATGTTGCCAGAACATCCTGGAAGACGTCCGGGTACTTCATCAAGAATTCATAAAGTCCTCCGGTGCCCACCTGCAAGATCCGTTGCCAGTCCAGAGCAGGAGGCATTGTAGCCAATTGCGGCCCAGGAGACTCGGTCCAGAGCCCTGCACTATTATTAATGGTCGCCGAATGGACTGCTGTCCATAGGTGATTGGGATCACAGTCATGCCTGCTATGGCTGGGTGTTCCCCATGTAGGTTGCTAGCCTTACCTCAGTGTGTGACAAACTCAGCTGTTGAATCCCCGTCCTAATTTTCTTGACTGTCTGTCTCCCTTTTACTGAAACCGTGGCTCCTGTGCCAGACTCAATATTCAATGGGTGGCCGTTTACCTGGCCAATTATGCGGATGGGGGAAACATGCGGCAATGCAACCTAATTTCATGCATTCATCATCAGCAGTCTGTTCCAGGTGGAGAGGATCCTGGCTCTGGGCTGGCGTCTCCCTTGGTTAGAATGATGGGTTTGCTGGCTGACCTGTGGTTTCCTAGCTTCGTTAGCCACAAGTGCTGCACCTCTGCGGATTATCCTCCATCGACTCTAGGGAGGTGTCCTGCCTGGTTACAGCGGCCCTCAGCCAATGGGCTTGGTCCCGACAGTGTTCGGGCATCCTCCTCAGAGTTCACCCATCCACCCATCTTTGTATCATCTGCAAATCTGCAGATACTATATTTAGTTCCCTTTTCTAAATCATTAATAGAAATGTGAACTGTTGGCATTCTACCTAGCATAGATCCCTCCGGTACCCCACAAGTCACTACCTGCCAATAGGAAAATGGGCCATTTATCCCAAATATTTTGCTTCCTGTCTGTAACCAGCTTTCTAGCCATCTCAAGAAACTACCTGCAATACCATGCACTTAACTTTACATGGTAATCTGCTATGTGAGACCTGCCCGAAAGTGTTCTGAAAGCTAAGTAAACCACATCAACTGGGTCTCCCTGGTCAACCCTACTAGTTACATCTTCAAAGATTTCCAGTAGATTTGTCAAAAATGATTTACCCTTTTGTAAATCCATGCTGACTTTGTCTGTTTGTACCATGCTTTCCAAATGCTGTGCTATGAAATCCTTGATAATGGACTCCAGCAACTTCTCTACTACTGACATTAGGCTCACTGGTTTATAGTTCTCTGTTTTCTCTCTCCCTCCATTTTGGAACAGGGGTCTTACATTAGTTACCAACCAACCTGTAGGAACCATTCCAAAGTCCAAACAATTTGGAAAATGACTGCCAAATATCTACTATTTTTAGGGCTACTTCCTTAAGTACTCTGGGATGAAGATTATCAGGCCCTGGAGCTACATTCGCCTTCAATGCCATTAATTTCCCCAAACCATTTTACTACTAATGCTAATTCCTTCAACACCTCGCTAAAACTTGTGTTTCTCAGAACTTCCGGTACATTATTCATGTCTTCCTTTGTGAAGACAGAAGCAAATTATGAATTTAGTTGCTCAGCCATTTCTTTGTTCCCCGTTATAAATTCCCCTTTTCTGACTGTAAGGTGCCTAAGTTCGTTTTTGTCAATCTTTTTCTCTTGACGTACTTATAGAAACTTTTATAGTCAGTTTTTATGTTTCCTGCTAGCTTACTTTCATATTGTATTTTCCCTTTTTTAATCAATCCCCTGGTCCGCCTTTGCTGAATTTTAAATTTGTTAGCACTATGGTTCACAGCGCCAGGGTCCCAGGTTCGATTCTCGGCTTGGGTCACTGTCTGTGCGGAGTCGGCAAGTTCTCCCCGTGTCTGCATGGGTTTCCTCCGGGTACTCCGGTTTCCTCCCACAAGCCTCAAAAGACGCGCTGTTAGGTAATTTGGACATTCTGAAGAATTCTCCCTCCGTGTACCTGAACAGGTGCCAGAATGTGGCAACCAGGGGCTTTTCACAGTAACTTCACAGTAAAGATTACTACCACTACTAATCCTCAGGTTTATTGCTAATTATTATGCCTCTTCATTGAATCTAATACCATCTCTAATTTCCCTTGTAAGCCATGGTTTGGCCCCAGTTATCTTTCTACTCTTGCGCCAAAAAAGAAATAAACAACTTTTAGAGTTCACCTATTCATTTTTTGAATGCCTGCCATTGCTTGTCCACTGTCTTTCCTTTCAGTAATGTTTTCCATTCCATCGTAGCCAACTCATGCCTCATACCATCATAGTTACCTTAATTGAGATTCAGGACCCGAGTCTCAGAATCAACCACATCACTATCCATCATTATAAATGATTCTATCATATTATGGTCACTCAACCCCAAGGGTACTCTTACAACCAGATTGCCATCTAATCCTTTCTCATTGCACAACTACCCAGGCTAAGATGGCCTGTTCCCTTTTTGGTCCCTCAACACATTGGTCCAGAAAACCATCCTGTATACACTCCAGATATTCCTCCATTATTGTACTGTGACTAATTTGACTCATCCAATCTATATGTAGATTAAAGTCACCCATAATTGCAGACGTTCCTTTATCACATGCGTCTCTGATTTCCTATCTGTAGAGGTTACATAAATGGCTTCAGTGTTCTTTCATGCAGAATCAAGAGAGCGGTGAAGGGTTAATAAGGGTTAATGCTGAGGAGATTTTTAAAAATCACTTTTCAGGTAAAGGAATAGAGTATTTGTGGGATTTTGTCATCCCATCCATGGCGGGGTCCGTTGTGAGCGAGAAGAGAAAATTTGACTTTCCAGCAAAGCTCCGTTCATTTTCAGCGGCACCAGAAAATCCCAGGCGGGAACGAGGATGGAAGATGATGGAAATCTGCGCGTTTCTCTGGTATTGTCCATGGCAGGATCCATTGCTAGCATTCTAGCCAAAGCTCCATTCACCTCCAGTGACACCAGGAAACCCCAGCCACGAGGACGGGAGATTTTGGCACAAGTCTCTAACTGTCTCTCCACCTGTGATTCTCAGTATGCCTGGTGAAGCAGTAACAGATATACAAGAAATGGGACTCTTGGCCGAGGGGCGCCAGGAGCTGGGTCAGACCTTCTCTGAGCAGTCCCATTGTGTTCTGACAGGCCTATACCTGTTGCACCACTGTCTTGGATCTTACTTACTGCAGCTCCTCATCCTCCAACTGTTCCCCTATCTTAAAAGATGAAGTGGAAATAGTAACCATGATAATCAACAAATATTTAGCCAGAGTAAGTAATGGGACAACAATCATATAAAGAAGTAGCTCCAAGCTAATAACTGTCTTAGAAATCTATTACTCACGATGGCACAAAGATCCCAATGACCTGAGTGGATGAAGCTGGGTGCTCCTTCACTTACATCTGCCAATCATCTTCATATCTTATGTATATTGAGCACAAAATGCAAGTGAAGAAAACTAACTGTAAAATGTAGAAAAACGGTTTGGATACAGAAAGATAAGATCGATATAGTGAATCAATATTAGTTGCACTTTTTCTGTCAAAGTGCTTTCGGTAGTTAGAAAGCACACATGGCAAATCAGACATAGCATCAGAAAATGCTGGCAATACACAGCAAGTCTGACAGCATCTGTGGAGACAGAAACTGCTGTTAAAGTTTTGGATTGCTGACCTTCCATCAGAACAAGACAAATCTGACCCCCTGGTTACAGTGATCAGTAACTACATCGGTCAATCAATCAACCATTATTTGACGCACATTTCCACACATTCGATGTCTGGTACATTTCAGTCTGCTGGAGTGTTTCCAGTCCATATGTTCCTTTCCACGAATGCCTTGAATTGGGGGATTCATAAACAGAGAACACAAATCAGAAATGACAAACTACCAGCAGATGAGTGCAACATAACACCTAACATGAAAGAACATGAAGTTACTTCATTCTGAATAAATGGCAGCATCTTATCGTCTGTGACACACTTAAATGCATTAATTTAAAACCAGTCCTAATATGTTCCATTAAACATGAAATTAAGTACGTAGAATGTAGTAAATTCATAAATCACATTATTAGATGGAGTTTTAACAAATACTTCGAACAATCCATCTAAATTACTGTTCATCTGCTGAAACATTTCAGTTTGGCTTTTGCTGGCCATTAACAGCACACAGACATTTCATTTTTCTGCTTTTCTACTTTGATGTATCCTCTGTGACAAAAAAACTTTATTTTCCATGCCTTTTATTACTTTAATATGCTATAGAAGCACAGATAAGAATAAACGCGCAAGTTTGTGCACTTGGGCTCTCCAAACGGCCTCTTGAATGTAACCAATAAAATTAGCACCCATTTATATTTTAAGATGCAGTAGAAAAGTGGCTCTGTTGGAACAGTCTTACTACTAGCAATAAACAGTCACGTTAACAAAAGCGGCTGTTTTAAGCTGACAGTGCAAACTTGATCTTAAAATACTTATGTTTATTATCAATGGTTTTCAGGAATTACAACACCCAATAAAGAAAAATACAACAAGGAGCACTGCCGATAGAAATGTTAGCGAGAGTCCTCTAGGCAGGCAGAAACCCAAAGGCTAACTTGTGAAACCCTTGACGGTATGGGTGTTAATAGCTGCTGAAAAGCTACGGAAGTCTTTTTCAGTGGGCTATGTTTATATGAGTGGCAGTAGACCTGGTGGGGTAACTTTTTCTCATCACTGCCTAATCAGTAATCTGGTAGAGCCGTTTCCAGAACCCACTCAGATATCACTCCACTGATTTTGAGGTGGGCTCGACAATGGTTGGAAAATCTGGCCCATCAGATTACCACCCAGGTGCTGAAGATGAAAGTTTACCCTGTGCGTCATTTAGGTTGCCACCGCACAAAAACTCACTCCTGAATTTCTCTGCCAGTTCCTCGGATTTCCCACTGTAAGTTTGGTGGGACATCATAACAACCCTGGAGAAATACATCAAATGGCCAATTCTGTAGTGATCTGTACATCTGTACATACATCTGCACATACACCAGGGACTGCAGCACAGATGTAACAGTCACAGCATCACTAGAGGGAGCATCAGAGACAGGTATAAAGGGTCGAGCCCAAGGCAGGATCCGCCTCTTTTAGAAGCACAGAGCTAGGGAGCAGCAGCACACAGAGAGAGCTTAGCATAGGCAGATTACCTTAGTTTCACTAGAGATACCTCTTGACTGTTTTACATCTAGTTGAGCTCTGGAAGCAGAACAAACCCTTTGAATAAAGTGTTTGTCTTAACTGTAAGTCTACAGTCGTTATTCAGAATTAGAGAACATAAATCCCATGCCAAAGTTATAACTGGAGCACAAAAAGGAAGCCCCTACGGAATTTGAGGGCTTTATTCCTTAGAACTGCATTAGTAATGGATTGGGTGAATGCATCATGATGTAGTTTTGTAGACCAGTAAATGTCGACATTTGATCTTTGGTCCATTTTGTGTCCACTCATCTGAGGCAGAGAGAAGCAATACAATTGCCATCGGGATTCCCAACTAAAGAGGAAATACATCTGCTAAAGGTCCTACTGCAGACTGTACATACTGTCTTAGGATTTTTTTTCTGTGATGCCCCCTAAGATGGATCAGCAGTCGCTTTCTTTTTTAAAAAAATATTTTAATGAGGTATTCACGCAACAAATATAATCACAAAACAAAACAAGCCAACAGGGCTGCAAATAACAAACTCAATAAAATACCTAATACCCTACCATCCCTCCCCCCACTTCCCAAGCCAGCAGTCACTTTCAACAATCAGCCATAAACAAATGATAATTTGGGCAATTTATGAAGGAAAACTCAGGCAGAGTGTGAAATTATTGACAGTTTTTTTGTTTTGACCAAAAAAAATACTCAATGACTATTTTTCTTTTATGACTGTATTTCTTCACTAAAAATATATATTATTCACAATAGTGCATCAGTATGTATCTTAGTTGACGTTTAGTACAAATAACTCCTTTTATTGTATCTTGATAATTCAGGACACAACATATGGATAACATTTTCTTCAGCTAGATCTCCATTCTGTTTCTATAATTTTGGTATACTAGATTATCACAGCTTGTCAAAGGTTATAACTCAGCCACCCTTCCAAAATTATACTTAACATGGATGATAGATCAATGTAATTCAGCAAATCATTCTGATAGAGTTCACCGTCTGCATGAGGATTGAAAAAGATCAAAGCTCCATTTGATTACGTTAGAGTTTCTTAGATACCAGTTCTGTTAGCTGCAAGGATCATAAATTACATGAATTTGGACAGTCTCTAACCAGTTCCCAGTGGATGAAGCTCCACAGAACAAAATTGGCTATAATTCAGCACTAATTGGCATTAAATTGACAGACACATTCAGACAGTCAACAAGAATGACTGGTGTGGGAAGTGGAAATGTCAGTGGTGTATTCAAGAAGATTGTGATTAAGCAGATTGTTGGCCAATGCAGGGTAATCCTTATCCTAAATCATTACGTACAAGATGGGATGTTTGATGCTGCGGTATTACTGAACTGTTAATTTAATATAAATACAAATAAAACATTTGACAAGGCGGGATTGCAAGAATCCAACAATAATACAAATTGTTCCCATATGACATCATCTATCGAATAAAAATATTTCAAGTTGTGTTCATCACTTCACACGTTTCAAAGTCAACATACCTGAAAGTATCTCATCTCAAATATCACAAGTACATGTTGGGCTGGATTCTCCCAAAATGAGACTATGCCCCCCATGCTGGCGTAAAAACGGTGGGGTTTTACTCCCGACATTCCTTTTAAAAAGTTGAACTAATTCAATGCGCTGCAGGGGGCTAGCAGGGACCTGGAGAAAATCTCACAGCTTTAGCTGTGGATACGGACTCCCCCACTTCCAGTTTGGAGTCCGCGCAGGTGCACGGCAGCGGCGGTCGCGCCGAGTTCCATGGTGGACTCGGACCGCAGAGCCACACAGAGAAAGGAGACCTCCCCGATCGGCCACACGACCGAGCCTGAAACCACGCAGATCTAATCCCTGGCCGCCTATAAGGCCCCCCTGGCCTCCGATCCCCCCTCCCCCGACCAAGGCACGCCAGCATCCCGACCGGCAAAAGGTGGTTAGTTCCACGCCGTCGGGAGCCCGGCCGGTCGGGAGCAGAGGATTCCTGGACAGGCCTCTGGTAATGGGCCCCTGGCCGCGCGGCGTACTCTGCGGTCATGCCGATTTTCGGGGCCCGGAGAATTGCCGGACCCGCGCCAGGCTCGATTACAGCGTGAAAGTGAATTCTCCGCCCCCGTGCCGGCCGCGATTTCGGCGCGCGGCTGCGGAGAATCCAGCCCCTTAACTTTGCAGTAGGGTGCAACTGATACCTGGAACAAAGAAAATATCTGAAGTTATGGAAATTGAATTATTTATGCTTGAGAAGTGAAAAGATTTGTATTTGTGTCGAACCTTTCACAACCTCAGGACAAATGAAGCAAATTAAGTAACCTTGAAGTGTAATTACTCTTTTCTCTTTATAAAACACTTGTGCAATTTCAACTGTGGTATTGTGTCCAGTTCTGAGCTGAAGGCTTTTGTGAGGGTGCAGATTAGATTTACAATGATGTTTCCAGTATTATGTATGCAAGGTTTTATAAATTGGTTATGCTCTAGAGACGAATATGCAAATTGGGAGTAGGAGTAGGCCACTTGGCCCCTTGGCCCCTCAAGCCCACTTCACCTTAAATAAGATCATAGCTGATCTGATTGTAACTTCAACCTCACATTCCTGCCTACCCTAATAATCTTTCACCCTCTTGTTAATCAAGAATATATCCAGCTCAGCCTTAAAAATATTCAAAGATGCTGCTTCCACTGCATTTTGAGGAAAAGTATTCCAGATACTCACGATCCTCTGAGAGGAAAAATGGCCTGTAACTTCCGTTTCCTTTTTTTTGTTTGCGGAGATTCACCTCCATACATGTGCGTGGGGATGATGCGGATGTCCCGACGCACGTAGATGCGTGTTGGGAACATGCCACATTGAGTTGGGAGAAGAAGATTTGCTTTGGCAGTCAGGAGTCTGATGGCCAAAGCACTTGGCAGACCCAGCGGAGTTGGTTTCGGATTATCATGACCTTGACACTGCCGCTCTTGCTCCTTCAGGGACAGTGATGGGAGTACTTCTGTCCTCCCAGCTGGTACAGAGCTAAAGTAAATTTGGATTTTGCAATGTATTTTAAGCTGTGGTATTTCAGAGTTCCCCGATGTGATGTTCATCCTTACAAGCCTCAGTGATTACTTCAAATGCTTTAGCAAAGGTTAACACCTTAGTTAATACATAGAAGCCCGCTGGAAGCTAATGTGAACTATCTGTCTGACAGGTAATGCATAATCCAGTGAACACTCAAAATCTGGAGTCAAGCTATGTCTGACTGGTGAGGAAGTGAATCAATTACCAACACCTTAGACCATGCAGGCAAAGGACATCATATGAAATTATGTCAGGTAACTTCTCATTATAGAGAGGGGATGTCTGCCAGAAGACTGTGCTCCAGCAAAAAAGCACTGGGATGAACTCTAACTGTTGCACTGCCTTAACAGTGAAGATGAAACTCATAACAGTTGTAGTGTGTTGTGCAGGGCACAACTTTTCCATTAAAAATGGACTAAACATTCACTCAGAAGATGACTTGCCACCTGAAGCGGAGGAGGGCAATATGGTGCCTGATGTAGATATCCCTCTTGGTACAGATGCGCAAGCCCAGGCTCCAGGGGTGTGATGAATATCACACTGATCACAGGATTCAGATTAAAATAAAGAATCAAGAATTAAAACTGATGCACAGAGTGTTTAGCCCAGGTAGAGTAAAATCACTACAGCACAAGTATTTTTTTTAGAATCCATTAGATACATTAAAAAGGACACGTACCTCATCCTCAGACCAATTAAGTTGCCTCAAACAAACAAAATAATATATCTAACTTAAAAGGTTCTGCTTTGAAAGAACATAAATCCCTTTGAATTAAGTAACCACAGCTGTAAATACAGCTGAATGAAAGAGGCCATATAAGAGATAACAGAATGGAACCAATTGAGTGACTTTCTACCCAACTATATATTTTCTGAACACATAAGAGATAAACAAAATAGAGCCACTCTCAAAAGTAACGTTCTGTCCAATTATATATTTAAAACTCTTGACACATCAGAGATAACTAAATGATGTCACTCTCAGAATGACCTGTTGACAGAACATATGTTGAAATATTTGACACTCAAACCAATATTTAAAGAAAAATTAGTTGGCTTTGAAAAGAGAGACTGCCAATACGATTCAGTGAAACTGCAAACATCACTAATTAACAATGAGGTAACTGCTTATTATAGAGAAAAGGGACCATCGGCTATTAAAGAAATAGAAAGAAAAATGAATTGAGAACGGTCTGACATTTCTTTCCTGTTGTTCTCCAGAAGAGGAGTTAGGAGTCAAATTCCTGTTCCCAATCTACTCGTTGAACAAGTCTCTCGAGACTTATGTATGTGTCTATTACTCTTTTAGAGATGTATTGGGTAGAGATACTTTGAGACACTTTCAAATGTCCTTGTTTAAATGTATCTTTCTCTTAATTAATATAATCTGTTAGAGATAATACCGAACTGTTCGTAGATTTTTATTTTGAAGACTCTAACGCTGATTTATACTTTGAAATGTTTATAATAAAACCCCACTAAAATATAAATTGTGTATTTTTACTTTAATACGTTTAAAATCCTAGACGCTCTTTTAGGAAGTCTTAACTGGCAAGGATCCACACTGAAAAAGTAAGTGATTTAGTTTTGAGCGGCCTACCTGCAAAATCTCCCGCTAGAGGGTAACTGAAATCTGTTTAATTGTTTAAGACCTGGAAAGGTAATCTCCCTCTAGTGAGAGCGATTCTGTTCTTTACAGGGAAATATCTTTCCCTCCTTCGGTGGCTTAGTCAGAAACTTAGATCGGTGAAATCCTAAATCTGCCACAGGTGATGCAAGGGCAGTGTAGGAGTTAGCAGTTTGACTTAGTTATGATACACAAGTACAGAAGCAAAGGATGCACATGCATCTTCATATGAGGTTTAACTTCTGTTAGTATATCATTAATTTCAGAGCTATCCAATCCATTTGACTTTAATCACTGTGACTGGACCAAACCTTACTGAAATTGTAAGATATTTTACCCAGCCCACCTTTGAAATGTTCATGAATGTAATCCACTTACGTTACACACACTTTGTACAGATGTTTAAGTGTTGCCCACTGCGTAATCCTGTGTAGCACGGTAGCACAAGTGGAGAGCACTGTGGCTTCACAGCACCAGGGTTCCAGGTTCAATTCCCTGCTAGGTCACTGTCTGTGCGGAGTCTGCACATTCTCCTCGTGTGTGCGTGGCTTTCCTCTGAGTGCTCCAGTTTCCTCACACAGTCCAAAGACGTGCAGGTTAGGTGGATTGGGCATGATAAATTGCCCTTAGTGACCAAAAAAGGTTAGGAGGGGTTATTGGGTTACGGGGATATAGAAGTGAGGGCTTAAGTGGGTCGGTGCAGACTCGATGGGCCGAATGGCCTCCTTCTGCACTGTATGTTCTATGTTCTATGTGTATTATGTTGATATTGCTTTGTTTACAATTATAAATAGCTTTGCAATCTGTCCTAAATGTAAAATAGCTACTTTAAAAATAATAGCCTCAGCAAAATATATCACCCAGCAGGAGACTGTCTAAATACACAGATATTTAAAAACTGATCTAAACAACAACAATATAAGTGTCTGATTTAATTGGGCATTCACACTAAATGTGCAAAGTCGGAGACAATGAGCTAATCATGCTTCTCATCCTAGAAGAATTGTCATCAGGAGATGACCATGATCACCTAGTCAACCAGAAACTCAGCATGTACCACATGGACCAATCATAGCTGAGGGATACCACTGGTCAAGCTGTGGCTGTGATTTGCAAAGGGTTAATAACACCTGATTTTCAATATCATAAGCAGAAAGAATTTAGAAGTTGGAAGAAAGATGAACTTCGATGAGAGGGAGCACCCCTCAGAATGAGATTCAATATTCCAATGTGAAGTGGCTGCATATAATCTCTGGTTAAGTGTAATTTCTGCTGTCATTTTAAGAACTCAAGAATTGGTGAATCTTGTTTGAACGCACTTGTACCCAGAGTGGTCTCGTACTTAGTCAGATCCTGAGTATAAGTTAAATTTGATTTCTGAATCCTACAACAGCTTCAGTTCACCTGACAGCTGCTACCTTTGGACAATGGGTTAACGTGTGTCTGTTTCAGTGCAAAGAGTGTCAGGAATAAGGGAGATAAACTTAGAGAATGGATCAGTACTTGGAACTACAATGTTGTGACCATTACGGAGACATGGATTTCACAGGGGCAGGAATGGTTGTTCGATGTTCAGGGGTTTAGATGTTTTCAGAAGAATAGGGAGGGAGGTAAAAGAGGAGGGGGAGTGACACTGTTAATTAGGGAGTGCATCACAGCTGCAGAAAAGGAGATAGTTGAGGAGGGTTTGTCTACTGAGTCAGTATGGGTGGAAGTCAGAAACAAGAAAAAACAGTCACTTTATTGGGAGTTTTCTATAGACCCCCCCCCCCCCCCCCAATAGCAGCAGAGAGATAGAGGAATAGATTGGATGGCAGATCTTGGAAAGGTGCAGAAGTAACAGAGTTGTTGTCATGGGTGACTCCAACTTTCTTAATATTGACTGGAACCTCCTTACTGCAAATGGTTTGGATGGAGCAGATTTTGTCAGGTGTGTACAGGAAGGATTCCTGACTCAATATGTAGATAGGCCAACTAGGGGGGAGGCCATATTGGACTTGGTGCTCGGCAATGAACCAGGCCAGGTGTCAGATGTCTCGGTGGGAGAGCATTTTGGTGACAGTAACCATAACTCCTTGACCTTTACCGCAGTCATGGAGAGGGATAGGAACAGACAATATGGGAAGGTATTTAATTGGGGGAGGAAAATGATACTGCTATTAGACAGGAGCTGAGAAGCATAAAGTGGAAACAGTTGTTCTTGGGGAAATGCACAACAATAACGTGGGGGTTGTTTAAGGAGCACTTGCTGCGAATGCTGGATAGTTTTGTCCCACTGAGACGAGGGAGAAATGGTAAGGTGAAGGAGCCTTGGATGACGAGAGAAGTGGAGCTTCTTGTCAAGAGGAAGAAGGAAGCTTACGTAAGGTTGAGGAAGGATTAGGCACTGCTCTAGAGGGTTACAAGGTAGCCAGGAAGAAACTCAAAAATGGACTGAGAAAAGCTGGAAGAGGGCATGAAAAAGCCCTGATGGAAAGGATTAGGGACAACCCCAAGGCGTTCTACACTTATGTGAGAAATAAGAGGATGATCAGAGTGAGAGTAGGGCCGATCAAGGATAGTGGAGGGAACTTGTGCCTAGAGTCTGAGGAGATGGGGGTTGCCCTAAATGAATATTTTGCTTCAGTATTCACTAGAGAGAGTGGCCTTGTTGCTCATGAGAACAGTGTGAACCAGGTTAATAGACTCAAACAGGTTGATATTAAGAAGGAGGATGTGCTGGAAATTTTGTAAAGCATCGGGATAGATAAGTCCCCTGGGTCTGGCAGGATTCTGAGAGGTTGGATTTCTGATTATTTAGAAAAACATAGTTGATTAAAGATAGTCAACATGGCTTTGTGAGGAGCAGGTCATGCCTCACAAGCCTCGTTGAATTCTTTGAGGATGTGACAAGACACATTGATGAAGGTCAGGCAGCGGATGTGGTGTATATGGATTTCAGTAAGGCATTTGAGAACGTTCCCCATGGTAGGCTCATTCAGAAAGTTAGGGGACATGGGATACAGGGAAATGTGGCTGTCTGGATACAGAATTGGCTGGCCGAAAGAAGACAGCGAGTGGTACTGGTTGGAAAGTATTCCGGCTGGAGGTCGGTGACCAGTGGTGTCCCGCAGGGATCTGTTCTGGGACCTCTGCTCTTTGTGGTTTTTATAAATGACTTGGATGAGGAAGTGGAAGATTTGGTTAGTAAGTTTGCCATGACACGAAGGTTGAGGGAGTTGTAGATAGTGTTGAGGACTGTTGCAGGTTACAACAGGACATTGACAGGATGCAGAGCTGGGCTGAGAAGTGGCAGGTGGAGTTCAACCTGGATAAATGTGAAGTGATTCATTTTGGAAGGTTGAATTTGAATGCTGAATACAGGGTTAAAGGCAAGATTCTTGGAAGTGTGGAGGAATAGAGGGATCTTGGGGTCCACGTACATAGATCCCTCAAAGTTGCCACCCAGGTTGATAGGGTTGTTAAGAAGGCGTATGGTGTGTTGGCTTTCATTAACAGGGGGATTGAGTTTAAGAGTCGCGAGGTTTTGCTGCAGCTTTATAAAACCCCTAGTTAGACCACACTTGGAATATTGTGTCCAGTTGTGGTCGCCTCATTTAGGAAGGATGTGGATGCTTTGGAGAGGGGACAGAGGAGATTTACCAGGATGCTGCCTGGACAGGAGGGCATGTCTTATGAAGAAAAGTTGAGGGAGCTAGGGCTTTTCTCACTGGAGCGAAGAAGGAAGAGAGGTGACTTGATAGAGGTGTACAAGGTGATGAGAGGCATGGAGAGAGTGGATAGCCAGGGCGGAAATGGCTGTCACGAGGGGACATAATTTTATGGTGATTGGAGGAAGGTATAGGGGAGAGGTAGGTTCTTTACACAGAGAGTGGTGGGTGCATGGAATGCACTGCCAGCAGAGGTGGTGTACCTTTAAGCGACTCTTGGACAGGCACATGGACAGCAGTAAATTGAAGGGGTGTAGGTTAGGTTTGTTGAGTTATGTAATTTGGAATAACACGAGCTGCCACTTGATGCAGTTTTGGGTAAAAGATGCTCCAGACTTTGAAGTGAGTTCAATGTGTTTTATTGAACTATTAGTTCTCAATGAGTTTAACTCTCTGCTAATCTAAATGTTGTAACTCAGTCTAACTGAACCAGCCTTGCTCTAAGCCACGTGCTGGGGTGTGATGCTAAGGATACACCCTGTCTCACTCTGTAGATGTTGGTCTGTTGAAAGAGGTGGGGTGTGAGTGCCTCATCCCTTCTATAGTGAGATACCACCCCTGAGTGTCCTGACTGCTCATTGGGTGTGTCCTATTCTATGTGTTCATTAACTGCATGTTTGCATATCATGACAAGGTTGATCTTAGATTAGGAAAAATAGTCGGCACAACATCGTGGGCCGAAGGGCAAGTACTGTGCTGTGCTGTTCTATGTTATATGTTCTAATGAACCCTCTCTTCTTCCCCCCTTCCTCCCTCCTCCCCTGGGAGTTGTTTTATCCAAGTAAAAAATATATTTTATTGACCGGCATGTTAAAATGTAACGGTATATTTATTGCAAAGTGTTTGTACAATTTGCGGTAATTATCAAAGGAAATGTAATCCAGCGGCTGGCAAACGTTACATAAAATGTTAACATGGTATCAAAATTTTGTGTTTATAACATTATTTTTGTGAATAAATGTTTTCCATTAAACTTTACAAACTTCTACAAATGTCTTACTGAAGCATCAAAACACAACATTTAAGTATGAGATAATAATGATGTGGATGTCGCTGGCTAGGCCAGCATTTATTGCACATCCTTAATTGCCCTTGAGAAGGTGGTGGTGAGCAGCTTTCTTGAACCACTGCAGCCCACGTCTACAGTCCACTTAAATCCACAACCACTGACTTGGAGGTGAGAGTCAAAACTGACTTGAGAAGAGAATGTTCAGGAGAATGATCATGGAAGTCCACAAGCGGTATGATCAAAATGAAGCCTAATAACCTCGAGATGAAAAGAATATAAGACTAGAAATTTTAGTTGCTGTGCCACCAAATGTGGGCCAGGGCAACACGTCAATCTGTTGCTTTCATCCAACCGTGGCTCTGTCCCAAATCCAGGGGTGGCCTGGTGGGGGAGGGGAGGTCCGACCCTGGGTGGGGGGCCTCCACCATGGTCTGGCCCGCGATCAGGGCCTACTGATCGGCGGCCAGCTTCTCCTGGTGGGGCCCTCTTTTACTCCACACCAGGCCCCTGTAGCTCTACGACATGTTGCTTCGGGGCCGACGTGGAGAAGGAAACTAGCGCGCATGCGCAAGTTTGTGCCGGTCGCAACACGTATCCGCAAATTCGCGCCGGCCGCAGCGTGCAACCGCAGACCGGCGGTGCCCGTTTGACGCCGGTATTGGCAGCTGGAGCTGAGTGGGTCATACCAGTGCCGTGCTGGCCCCCTGTAGGGCTCAGGATCGCTGCTCCTCGGGGCCTGTTGACGCCGTTGTAAAACATGACGGCGTTTACGACAGCGACAACACTTAGCCTCAGGATCAGAGAATCCAGCCCTACATCTCCTTCAACAGAGTAGCTGCTGCTTGGTCAACCAGGGTTGTATCTGCTGGGATTCCTAGCGTAGCTCTGGGCGGACCCCAGGCAAAACTCCAGAACTGCTTCAGGATATAAAAGGAAGAAAGATCTGCATTGGTGGAATTTGATGATCGATGCAAAAGTGGCAAGACCCAACCCATGTGATTAGCACCCCAGTCTCCAAAATTACCCAATAAATAATTTTTCAGGACGCATGCCATTCACGCCATTTCTACACCATAAACTCAAGCTTGTAACAAGCTCGTAACATGAAAAGTTAACAGGCAATTTAAGGTATAATGTCCGTGGCGTTCTCCTGGTCCCTCATAATCCCTTTGCTGCAAGATGATCAGAAATGCTTGTCATGATAATCTGCCCCTTTAAACTAAAGAGACAATTTCTGCAACTCTGCTCCCAACCTGGAGCCCAATTGAGAACTGAAATGGGAGTATCTTGTATTTTCTACCGATTTGGACACTGTGCACTGAATCTTACTGTGGGGTACAGGTGGTGGGGTGGGTGGAGTTGTGCAGGAACATATTGCTCACCTCCCCCAATCTATTAGAACATAGAACATTACAGCGCAGTACAGGCCCTTCGGCCCCCGATGTTGCGCCGACCTGTGAAACCACTCTAAAGCCCATCTACACTATTCCCTTATCGTCCATATGTCTATCCAATGACCATTTGAATGCCCTTAGTGTTGGCGAGTCCACTACTGTTGCAGGCAGGGCATTCCACGCCCTTACTTCTCTCTGAGTAAAGAGCCTACCTCTGACATCTGTCCTATATCTATCTCCCCTCAATTTAAAGCTATGTCCCCTCGTGCTAGACATCACCATCCGAGGAAAAAGACTCTCATTGTCCACCCTATCCAATCCTCTGATCATCTTGTATGCCTCAAGTAAGTCACCTCTTAACCTTCTTCTCTCGAACGAAAACAGCCTCAAGTCCCTCAGCCTTTCCTCATAAAACCTTCCCTCCATACCAGGCAACATTCTGGTAAATCCCCTCTGTACCCTTTCCAATGCTTCCACATCCTTCCTATAATACGGCGACCAGAATTGCACGCAATACTCCAAATGCGGCCGCAGCAGAGTTTTGTACAGCTGCAACATGACCTCATGGTTCCGAAACTCAATCCCTCTACCAATAAAAGCTAACACACCGTACGCCTTCTTAACAACCTTCTCAAACTGGGTGGCAACTTTCAGGGATCTATGTACATGGATACCGAGATCTCTTTGCTCATCCACACTGCCAAGAATCTTACCATTAGCCTAGTACCTTTTCTTCCTGTTATTCCTTCCAAAATGAATCACCTCACACTTTTCTGCATGAAACTCCATTTGCCACATCTCAGCCCAGCGCTGCAGCTATCTATGTCCCTCTGCAACTTGTAACATCCTACCGCACTGTCCACAACTCCACCAACTTTAGTGTCATCTGCAAATTTACTCACCCATCCTTCTACACCCTCCTCCAGGTCATTTATAAAAATGACAAACAGCAGTGGCCCCAAAACAGATCCTTGTGGTACACCACTAGTAACTGGACTCCAGTCTGAACATTTCCCCTCAACCACCACCCTTTGTCTTCTTCCAGTAAGCCAATTTCTGATCCAAACTGCTAAATCACCCTGAATCCCATGCCTCTGTATTTTCTGCAGTAGCCTACCATGGGGAACCTTATCAAATGCTTTACTGAAATCCATATACACCACATCAACTGCTTTACCCTCATCCACCTGTTTGGTCACCTTCTCAAAGAACTCAGTAAGGTTCCTTTCCAGATGATTATACATCCTATCTCCAAGAAACCTTTCCAAGACTTTGCCCACAACAGAAGTAAGGCTCACTGGTCTATAGTTACCGGGGTTGTCTCTACTCCCCTTCTTGAACAAGGGGACAACATTTGCTATCCTCCAGTCTTCTGGCACTATTCCTGTAGACAAAGATGACTTAAAGATCAAAGCCAAAGGCTCAGCAATCTCCTCCCTAGCTTCCCAGAGAATCCTAGGATAAATCCCATCCGGCCCAGGGGACTTATCTATTTTCAAAATTTCCAGAATTGCTAACACCTCCTCCTTATGAACCTCAAACCCGTCTTGTCTCGTAGCCTGTATCTCAGTATTCTCCGCGACAACATTGTCTTTTTCCTGTGTGAATACTGACGAAAAATATTCATTTAGCACCGCTCCTATCTCCTCGGACTCCACAACTTCCCAGTACTGTCCTTGACTGGCCCTACTCTTACCCTAGTTATTCTTTTATTCCTGACACGTCTATTGAAAGCTTTAGGGTTATCCTTGATCCTACCTGCCAAAGACTTCTCATGTCCCCTCCTGGCTCTTCTTAGCTCTCTCTTTAAGTCCTTCCTGGCTAACTTGTAACTCTCGAGCGCCCTAACTGAACCTTCATGTCTCATCTTTACATAAGCCTTCTTCTTCCTCTTGACAAGTGTTTCAACTGCTTTAGTAAACCACGCTTCTCTCGCTCGACCACTTTCTCCCTGCCTGACAGGTATATACTTATCAAGGACAGGCAGTAGCTGTTCCTTGAACAAGCTCCACATTTCCATTGTGCCCATCCCCTGCAGTTTTCCTCTCCATCCGATGCATCCTAAGTCTTGCCTCATCGCATCATAATTGCCTTTCCCCCAGATATAACTCTTGCCCTGCGGTATATACCCTATCCCTTTCCATCACTAAAGTAAACGAAATCGAATTGTGGTCACTATCACCAAAGTGCTCACCTACCTCCAAATCTAACACCTGTCCTGGTTCATTACCCAGTACCAAATCCAATATGGCCTCGCCTCTCGTTGGCCTATCTACATACTGTGTCAGGAAACCCTCATGCACACATTGGACAAAAACGGACCCGTCTAAAGTACTCGAACTATAGTGTTTCCAGTCAATATTTGGAAAGTTAAAGTCCCCCATAACAACTACCCTGTTGCTTTCGCACCTATCCAGAATCATCTTTGCAATCCTTTCCTCTACATCTCTGGAACTTTTCAGAGGCCTATAGAAAACCCCTAACAGGGTGACCTCGCCTTTCCTGTTTCTAACCTCAGCCCATACTACCTCAGTAGATGAGCCCTCATCAAACGTCCTTTCTGCCACCGCAATACTGTCCTTGACTAACAATGCCACCCCCTCCCCCTCTTTTACCACCTTCCCTGAGATTACTGAAATATCTAAACCCCGGCACATGCAACAACCATTCCTGTCCCTGCTCTATCCATGTCTCCGAAATGGCCACAACATCGAAGTCCCAGGTACCAACCCATGCCACAAGTTCACCCACCTTATTCCGGATGCTCCTGGCATTGAAGAAGGCACACTTTAAACCACCTTCCTGCCTGCCGGTACACTCCTGCAACTTTGAAACCTTACTCATGACCTCACTACTCTCAACCTCCTGTATACTGGAGCTACAATTCCGGTTCCCAAGCCCCTGATGAACTAGTTTAAACCCTCCCAAAGAGCATTAGCAAATTTCCCCCGCAGGATATTGGTACCCCTCTGGTCCAGGTGTAGACCATCCCATTTGTAGAGGTCCCACCGACCCCAGAATGAGCCCCAATTATCCAGAAATCTGAAACCTTCCCTCCTGCACCATCCCTGTATTAAGGCCATCCTACGATACAGAGAACGGGAGACTTGCGCCATCAGTGAGACAAAGTCTCATCCTCGTGTCTCGCCATCCCAGCGGTGCCGGAACTCAATAGTGGATGTTGCTGGCACTGCAAGCAGACCCCGCCCGGGAAGATGAGCAATGGGATCTCAGGCTAAGGTAAATCTTGGGCTTTTAAGGTGGGAAGTGATTGGGCATCCCAACGAAGAGGATCGAGGAACAGGTTTTGGAGGGGAGGCACAAGGAGGAGGGTATGTAGCATCTTGAGGGGGTGCTTCTAATGTGCATAGTGCACCCTCCAAGGTTCCCTCTGCGCCACCTTCCACCCTGCGTTGGCACCCCATTATGGTGTGGTCAGCATAATGTTCAGGTCAATTGGCTTCTTAACAATCTCAGTCACAAATTTTAATTATTTTTCTCAAAATGACAGGTGGGCTGCAGATTGCTCACCTACCATTTTCTGTGGACGGGGTCGGGGGTGGGCAGGGAGGTTAGCCACCTGTCACATTTTACCAAAAAAAAAAATAATGCGGGCAACCGTAAAATCCATCTCCGTGTCCATATAAATTTCCAATGTGCGTCCTCGGTGGGTGAGAATTTTTACCCCTGGAGTATAAAAGTTTAAAAGAAAACCTTTCATGATGCAAATATGGTGACAGTTGAAGTAGATTCAGTGGCAGTTGGCTGGATATGAGCAAGGGGACCAACTGAGTGTATGAGAAATAACTTGATACTTTCAGACTTTGGAATCAATTGGATGAGCTTTCCTGGTTCTGTAAATTCCTGTGTGAATATAAGGAATTAAGTGAGTAGAAAAATAGAGTTCTGAATCTGAACTTTGGCTTTTCTTACATTGCAAAGACTAAACATGTATTTTAGTGAGAGACTAATGAACGAGACTCAAAGCCTGTTGTACTGAAAGGATTTCCCCATCGGAATCTGTTGTCCTTCAAGAAGATGTCTGCTTTCATTCTCTGATAATCCGCAGGGTTTTAAAATAAGTCATGAGAAAAAATACGTTAATCTGGCCATGACGACCTACATTTCAATTGTAAAAACGGTTTGGTATATTTATACATAGTTAGAAAACATAATTTCCTGAAAATTACATTTGTAGATGTGCTGACACCTTAGCAAACTTGACAGCAATGATTCATTAAAACACTGGATTTATGTCTCAAAATTAAACCGCGGCTTACCTTTGTGACAAATAATCAGTTATTACAAATTTTGGTCTCAAATCATTTGGTGTTGCTGTAAGCAGCTTAAACATCCTACTTCTCATGGAAACTAGCTCACATTACTCCATGCCTACTTGTAGTGGAACCTAAATATGTAACCACAAAACTTTCCTGTGGACTGACCATGTCTTTCATGTTTGTATTTCTTCAACTGCTTCATAGATGAGCATACAGAGCAACCATTATGAATAGATTAGCTTAGTTCAATTAATACTATATAATTTCACATAATGACAAGAAACAGGTATACATGAAGTGTGTGCGCAAGAAGACTAACTTTCAAATCCTCACTGAGCAGGCCTGTATTCTTGTCTTCCTTGGTTCATTATGGTCTGTGAGTTATTGATTAACTGCTGTGCTAAGTACATCCAGTACCTTTGTGTTGCTAACCTTCCAGGTCATTATTTTTGTAGTTGTGAGGTCAACTCTGATTAGATGGATAGATTGTTGGGGAACTGTTATGGGCCAGGGTTTAGAAAACTCCAAAGTATATCATGGAGTTCACCTGACCTACAACTGTTTATTTATTTTGGTTACGATGAGCACAAGGGCCTGCCTTTCAGGTGTTATTCAACAGAGGCCTTAAGCACTTTTAATCAAAAAACAAGTCTATTCTCCGAATTTAGTTAACATTTTTATTAACACACACGCAGGAAGCATTTTTATCAACTACCAACATAAATACCCCACACAGCTACAGTGCTCTATGTATCAACCTTAATAAATTCCCCCTTTAACTGTTCCAATTTAGTAACAAGATCCCATAAACCAGGAACCCCTTTTCAAAGCTGTGGCTCAGCACACAGCAGTCAAGACCTGGTCTGGATGCTCCTGTTTCCTTTCCAAACCAGCAGGCTTGAATTTCTTCCAGAAAACAGTTATCTCTTTTCAAGTTACCAAGTAGTCTGGAAACAGCTTTTAAAATGCAGATAGAGAAAAACCTTCTTTCAACCTGTGCAGAACAAAACCAGTTTAAACTCAAAGTGAAAGTAAAACCAACTCCCAGGGCCACAGCCAAGCTCCACCCACACAATGATATCACTGAAGCTATGTGATAAGACAAAAACATTTCTTAAAGGGACACTCCCACGACAGGGGCATCAAAGGTAACTGCAGGATTAGGAAGAGAAGCCATTGTACTTGAAACTCTGACTATGATTAGATGGGCAATAAATTCTCCATCAGTAGTGGGAGTACCTTCCTTGCCCCTATGCCCCCTCATCCAGTATGCACTATGAATGGAACCAATGAGCCACATAGTAACAATGGTAATTCTTGACATGCTCATGAAAAAATAACCCATTCAGAAATCTGGCTTGAAAAAGGAACTGCTGCCCTTACAACCTTATAAAAGGTGTAAATCAGGCAAAACCGTTCATAGATTCAGTAACCAAAGCTTTATCCAACTTCATACCTTTAAATGTCCTAATAAATATACAGGCATTGAGGAAAGCAGGTCAACAATACTGGACACAATTGTCCATATCAGAGATTAAGTGCTCCTGCCAGCGGGAAAACCAGAGTGATTCCCTCTGCCCCCAGGAGCAACCCCGGCATGCCATTCCGTGGCATTTTGAAAAATATTTAACCTCAATCAGGTTTGCAGTGCCATTCAGTAGCACACCAGGGTTCTCACTGGAGCTGAGAGGGGGTGGGGGTGGGGGGGGGGGGGCCTGATCCTTCTGACAGGTCCTGCTCCTCAAAGGCTGGGCCCCTCTGTTATGTATTGTATATCATGTTGGGACAGTGTCCCTTTAAGAGGTGAGTCATGTGAGCACTGGTGACATTGTTAGTCATGTACACCGGCTTTAGCCCCAGTCTTTGTATTTAAGCCTGTGAGGATGCACAGCATGAGATAAATAAAAACCCTACCGGCTGAGTTACTGCAGTCCATGAGTTGTATATTCTTTGGTTTTAACTGCGGCCTAGAAAATGGTCCTGTACAGAATAACCGGCAACAAGGGGGATTTTTGATGGGAACAACAGTGTGAGAGAGAGGAATAAAAAAATAAAATTTACTTGCTGGCGTCCCCAGACATCGGGCCAACAGGAGAGGAGTGGCACCCGGCTACGGGTCCCGGTTGCTCTCGAATAACAAGCAAAGAAAATGGCAGGTCACTTGGGTGCCATTAGAGCTTTTGAAGAAGAATCAGAAAACTGGAAGGTCAACATTGAATGATTCAGCTGTTATATCATGACAACTAAAATTGCGATGAATTGGTAGTACCAGCACTATAGGCAGTAAAGCCTTTAATTTGATCAGAAGCCTGGTCCTTCCTGTCAGGCAAATCTGGAGAGAAAATGTACCAGGAATTAGTTGCTATTTTGGAGGACCATGATGCCACAAACCTTACCAATCGCAGAGATATTCAGATTCCATGAGTGGAATGAACTGGAAGGGGAATCTGTGGCTCAATTCATCATAACCCTTAAGCATCTCACAGAACACTGCGAGTTTGGAAATGTTTTAGATGATGGTCTAAGAGACAGGCTTCTATGCGGTCTATGAAATGAGGCCATTCAATGAAGGCTACTGACTGAAAGACATCTAAATTTTCAAACTGCATTGGGCATTGCTATGTTAATGGAATTAGCAGCCAAAGAAGCTGCACAGCTATGGGCCAGCACCTGTGTGCATAAAATGGTGGCCGCGCAAAAGAAACCCATGCAACAGCAGGGGTGCCACAGGTGTGGCAGACCTGGACAGTCTGACTGCTGGTACGCGGAGGCCCACTGCAAAAACTGTAGGCGAGTAGGCCACATTGCCAGGGCCTGCTGGGGGAAACAGAGCAGTCCAGAAAAATCTCTTCCAAAAAAAAAATCAATTAAGCCCGAGGAAAAAAAATCATGCTGTGGATGCAGCCAGTGAATCAAACCCCTCCGATGAGGAATTTAAATTAAACATCCTGGCAGTCCATGGTGAAGTGCACAGATTTTGGGTTTGCCTAATTTGGATGGGTAACTCATTAAAATGGACGTGGGCCCCGGGGCGATGGTTTGACTTATTCCCAAAACAATTTACAACTGGAAGCTGAGACCTCTGTCACTCAAGCTCTCCAACATCACCCTCAGGACATACACACAGCAGGCGGTGCCCTTAAAAGGGTTTGTCATGGTAAGGGTTCAACTGAGGGACCAGGCCGTGGAGCTACCCCTCCAGATTGCCAAAGGAAATTGCCCAGCCCCATTTGGACATTCATGGCTACAGAAACTAAAATTGAATTAGGGGGGCTGTGAACCAATTGGTTAACTCTAAAGCTAGTTTGCAAGACACCCCAAGTAAGTACCACAGTGCTGTTGCACACCCTACCGAATGGAGAGGAGAGGCCAATAGTCTGTACTTCGTGCTCTCTAACCAGTGCAGAGAAGAGATATGCACAACTAGAGAAGGTAGCCCTCAGGAAATTTTACCACAACCTCTATGGTCGCCACTCTGTGCAGCTGACAGACCATCATCGTCCACTCACATCCATCTTCGGCTCATATCCTGGGATACCCACAATGGCAGCTGGTAGGCTTCAGAGATGGATCCTGTTCCTCTCAGCGCACTCGTACGATATCAAATACAGGCAGTCAGAGTGACATGCAAATGCAGATGTAATATCCAGGCTGCCTCTGCCCTCGAGTGGAGGGAAATCCAATCATGAGCTGAAGATTCTCTACTTCCTCCAGTCTGAAAATGTGCCGGCAATGGCAGCACAAGTGAAGAATGATACCAGAAATGACCAGTTCTGAGCCAGGTGATGGACCTGGGCCTGAAATGGAGGGCCGAGCGGAAGCATTCGGAATTAAAGCCATATATGTCCCGGCGGTAGAAGTTGTTGGTTCAGAATTGATTATGGGGGATGTGGGTGATCATTCCTCCGAACCTAAGTTACAAGGTTATGGAGCAATTGCACCAGGGCCATCCAGGGGCGGTGGGGATGAAGGAACTCACCAGGAGCTACTTTTGGTGGCCGCGTTTGGACGCTCAGATTGAGGAAAAGGCCAGTTTGTGCCAAGCTGGCGCCAAAGTCAGGAACGCACCGCCAATGTTTCCGTTACATATGATGATGCCCACATTGATTTTGCTGGCCTCCTGGAGAGTCAAATGCTGGTGATGGTGGTTGATGTCCATTCCAAGTGATCAAAGGTGGCGATAGTGAAGTCCACTTCAGCTGACTAAACCATCGAGAAACTAGATGAAATGTTCCAGAGGTTCGGATTGTTAGCGACATTAATTCTCAGTTTCTCATGCAGGAATTCATGGGCTACATTCAGCACATTAAGTCGGCGTCTTATGGTAAACCAATGGTGTTGCGGAAGGATTTCAACACTCATCCAAAGCTTCCTGGCCATGTACCGAAACACAGCCCGTGCCACTACCCTGAAGTCACAGGCATGCATGTCACTTTTAAGAGGGGAGTCACATGAGCACTGGTGACATCATCGGTCAGGTACACAGGCTGTAGGTCCAGGGCTGGATTCTCCGGTTGCCAACGCCGCAATCACGTTTGGCGAACGGCCAGAAAATCCGAGTACACGACCAAATCAGGGGCGGTGCCGCCTTCGCGATGGTCTGCCCCCTCCACAGCGGCGCACTCTAGAAGTATGCCGCGCCACGTATTGACGGCCTCATGACATTGCCTGAAGCCCGCCCCCCCCCCCCCCCCCGACCGGTCGATTTCCCATCGGCATGGGACACGTGTAGTCTCACCTGTCGGGAACTCAGCGTGGTGGCTGCGAACTCAGTCCAGCGCCGCCACAGTCAGCAGAGGGCCGATTCGCGGGCGGGGGGGACATTATTCGGGGCTGGGGGCACAGTGGGGGTGGTCTGAGGCGCGCAAGCCGGCCGAAGGGGGGTGCAATTTTGCGGGCCGGGTCCACGGGCGGCCACCGCCATGTTGCACTCCGTGGCCGCTGCAGCCGCCGCCGTAGGCATGCACGGCCACAGACCCGGCAAACTCTGGGGCGTGTCGGCAGCTAGAGCCGGGTGCTCTACACTACCATTCTGCTGGCCCCCAGCAAAATGGGAAATCGGTGGCCGTTTTGCACCAGCTTTCCTCGCATAAAACGCCACCTTTCCCACGCCGGGGGAACATAGCCCAGAATCAGAGAATCCAGCCTCCTGTCTTTGTATTTAAGCCTGTGGGAGTGCACAGCGTGAAATAAATGACAACCTTACCTGTTGAGTTACAGCAATTCACGAGTTCTATTCTTTGGTTTCGACTGTGGCCCAGTAAATAGCCTAGTATAGAATAGCCCTGATCTCAGAATGTTGCTGCAGGCTCCCGATTATTTTCCAGGTGCTGAGAGCAAAGAAACACCCACATTTTGCAGCAGTGCACCATCACACGACGTACAGCAATACCACAGTGCACCATCATGGGATGTACAGCCACATAGCAATGCACCAATCACAGGGTGAACAGCCATGCAACAGTGCACCATCTCGTGACATACAGCAATGCAATGGTGCAACAACACAGAATGTACAGCCATGCAGCGGTGCACCATCATGGGATGCACAGCCATGTAGCAGTGCACCATCATGGGATGTACAGCCTGTGGTGATGTGCATCAATGGAAATGCATGTAGGCTAGCTAGACACTAGAGGGAGCACAAGAGACATCACACACGCACACTCAACCAATAGATCAAGTAGATAGGACGTGACCAATAGACATTCACGATACACAAGGAGGTGACACGATCACAGGGGGGCATTACACCAACCCATATATAAAGGACACCACACACATGATCTGCCTCTTTCCAGTGGAGACAGTCAGTGAGTATAGACACAGGGTTGATTCAATATTACACCCACCACGTGGATTGCAGCAACTGGTTAGTCAGTCTGGGTAGCTATAGTAGGATTAGCAGTCGTGTCGAACCCGAGCAATAGAAGTGTAAATAGTTTAATAAACGTGTTGAAGTTATCTCCACGTCTGAACCTTCCTTTGTCAAGTGCACCACAAGGAAACCGCTTATGTTACACCTACAACATAACAAATCACAGCCATGCAGCGGTGCACCATCACAGGATATGCAGCCATGCAATGGTGCACCATCACAGAATGTACAGCCACACAACAGTGCACCATTACATGATGTACGGTCGTGCAACGGTGCATCATCACAGGATGTATAGCTACACAGAGGTGCACCATCACAGGATATCCAGCCATGCAATGGTGCACCGTCACACGATGTACAGCCATGCAATGGTGCACCGTCACAGGATGTATAGCCACACAGAGGTGCACCATCACAGGATATACAGCTAAGCAACGGTGCACCATCACACGCTGTATAGCTACACAGAGGTGTACCATCATAGGATATACAGCCATGCAACGGTGCACCATCACAGGATGTACAGACACACAGTGGTGCAGCATCACAGGATGTACAGACACACAGTGGTGTAGCATCACAGGATGTACAACCATGCAGCGGTGCATCATCACAGGATGTGTAGCCACACAGTGGTGCAGGTCCTCGCACTTTGATAAATTGAATTAATTTGGGGGGATTTTCAACTGGTGATTCATTCCTCCTAAGAGAGCAGGAGCCAGCACTGGTAACAGGGCCAGCCTTGGGGAGTCTATGTCTGGAGCGCACAATGCTCTCCGAGCTCTGTTCAGCTCGACACCGACGCTGAACCTTCGGGACAATCGTTGAGTAGAAGAAGAATGACATGTATACATCAGCAACTTAGCCAGGTATTGGTAGGTGTGCCAAGCAGTCTCCAGAACATCTGAGAGGATGCAGGAATGAACCCAATCGCCAATGTATTGGTGGGGTAGGGATTTGGGAAAATTTGGATCCTGGTGAGAATGGCCATCCCCATGGAGCTTCAAGCATGGCTTACAAATCAGCCTCTTCATCTTCCTCCATGTAATCCTTGTGCAGGTCACAGCGCACTACTTTCATTGTGGATGCTCTGACTGGTGAGTACCGAAGCTGTCACATATCTTAAATAATCCAATAACTCTCAGTGACACATCTGATTCTCATGTGGCTTTGTTTCTCATTGGAGGGGTTCCTTCAAAGTATTGCAAGCCATGTTTGAAGGGTGTACCTGGTGCCTCCTACAAGTCAGCTCTTAAATCTGCTCCCTGACATTAAAATGCCTGGAACGTTGGACTTGTGCAGTATAATGGCACCCCGACAGCTTGCACAGAATCCAGAGCAGACCTGCATGAAGCTTTGCTTGTGATAACACACCAGCTGTGCATTGATCGGTAAGTATCACTGATTTATAAAAAGTGCGTGTTTCTGTGTTGGTGCTCGGAATGCTACATGCCTGCACTCAGTGGCCCTTGTAGCTTTGAGTAGTCATCCGGAGAAGAGGCAATCCGTTCATTCTCTTATTGTCATAGAACATAGAACATACAGTGCACAAGGAGGCCATTCGGCCCATTGAGTCTGCACCAACCCACTTCAGCCCTCACTTCCACCCTATTCCCATAACCCAATAACCCCTCCTAACCTTTTTGGTCACTAAGGGTAATTTATCATGGCCAATCCACCTAACCTGCACGTCTTTGGGCTGTGGGAGGAAACCGGAGCACCCGAAGGAAACCCACAAAGACACAAGGAGAACGTGCAGACTCCGCACAGACAATGACCCAGCAGGGAATCGAACCTGGGACCCTGTTGCTAACTTGCTGTCGTCTCTTAATTTGGCTCTGTTTAATTACGTTTGCTCAAGAGTCGCCAGGTATCTTTCGTTACCGCCAAAAGGTTCAAAACCGAATACTGATCAAAGACTCGATACACCAGTTAGTAAGTTCAAAAGCAACGCTCATTTATTTACACACAGTCAAATCTACTCATGCATAAAACTCTACAACCTAAACTATCACTATTACTAAAAGCCTATACTTAGCTTCGGGTGCCCACTCAGTCAGAGGAACAATGGCCGTTGCTCGGTTCTGAGGCTGCTGGGTTGAGCTGTTTACAGGGTAGCAACTAGGAGCATCTATCTCGTAGCGTGCATTGACTTGGGACTTACTTGGTCTGGAGCAGCTTTGGCGGGTCTTTCCTCGCTGAGGAATCTCTCATGGGGAATCCTTTTTATACCCCAAAAGGGCATTGCGCGCTTTTGGGCGGGCCTTGAACTTGGCCCCATTTAATTGGGCCGTTTCCCAATTATCCTTATCGATTTTCCTCCAATAAAGGGGTGGGTTCCCTGGTTGCTGGGCGTGTCCTAGGTGGCCGTTGGTCTGCTTTGTTTTAGTCTCCTCTGGCGCCGGGGTGTCTGTCTTAGTATTGTTTACCTAAATGTTGCCTTTTGTTCCCGGGGATGGCGCATTAGTATGTAGATGATTCTGCAGTACCAGTCCGGTCTGAGAGCAACAGCTCTAATCAACAGACAGACCTTGCACCTGCTTGCTTTTTTGGTATTGTCCAATTTTCCCTGCATTCTTTGCAAATGTCCATTTTGTAATCGGGACGTGGCCATCCCAGGTGGCTACAACCCTGCTGCTGTGAAGCCACAGTGCTAATCACTTGTGCTACCCCCATAGGAAAATTTACATCATTAATAATAATCATCTTTATTGGTGTCACAAGTAGGCTTACATTAACCCTGCAATGCAGTTACTGTGACCACACACCGCCACCTGTTCGGGTTCACTGAGGGAGAATTCAAATTACCTAACAGCACGTCTTTTGGGACTTATGGGAGGAAACCGGAGCACCCAGAGGAAACCCATGCAGACACGGGGAGAATGTGCAGATTCCGCACAGACAGTGACCCAAGTCGGGAATCGAACCTGGGACCCTGTGCCACCATGCCTGCTCTGGTCAAACAATCTAACAGTGACCTTCATAATTCACCTATGTGAAGCCTGCAACCTCAGCCCCTCTCATACTCATCTCTCTCCTGAGTACATTGCTGCCCTGGATGGTCATAAGGTTATTTTATTCCAATGTACTGTGAAACATGTCCAAGGTGCAGAGCCGGACCCACAGGTTGGGGTGGGAGGAGGTAGGGTGGGAGGGGAGTCCCTGTGCGACTGGAGCTCAGGGATTGGAGAAATCCGAAGGCATGGGGGTTTGCTGGGAATACCCTGAGGGGATGGGAGCTGCAGAATATGGGGATGTCCCGTGCAGGGTTCAGTTTGGGTGTTCAAACTGATGATGGGAGTACTTTTATTTCTTTAACTTTTTCAGAGTAACTATGAGCATAACACCAGCAGAACCATCCGAAGTTAGTGATTTAACTCACGTTGTTCGACTAGTCTCAGCCCAGCGCAATTGTCCTGGGGAAGGTTGCGTTTCTGGGCAATAGCCATACAAATCCTCACCTCCGAGAGGGATTCCCCTGGGCAGCCAGGAGGTTAAAGCACGTTTCGAGTCGTATATGGCTCTTCAGGCCATATTCAACTTGAAACATTCATTCTGTTTCTCTCTCAACGGATGTTGCCAGACCTGCTGAGCATTTCCAGCATTTTTTGCTTTTAGCCTGGGAAATTACTATAGTAAAATTGAGAACCGAGTTAAAAGCTAGTTAAAAATACCTCATTAACGTCTCCGAAGGACGCTAACTGTGCCAGTAAGTATCCATCCCACAACCAGTTATTAACTCTCAATGTCAATGTGGAGTTTTATTTGGCTGTATTCAAACGGGACTCTGTTAAGTTTGGATGTGGGCATATTAGAAAGGGGTTGCACTCCCAGACTAACAAATCTTTTTACAACCCCCCACACCCCACCTATACCATTAGGGATGGCACAGTGGCGCAGTTAGCACTCCTGTCTCACGGTGCCAGGAATTCGGGTTTGATCCCGGCCCCAGCTCACTGTCCGTGTGGAGTTTGCACATTCTCCCCATGTCTGTGTGGGTCTAACCCCCACAACCCAAAGATGTGCAGGGTAGGTGGATTGGCCACGCTAAAATGCCCCCTTAATAAAAAAATTTTAAATTAAAATTTCCCCAGGGAGACTGGAAGAAGAGTAGCATAATGAAAGAATAATACAAAGACAGGCCATAGGGTATCTGGCATAGCCAGGATTAATGTGGGCCTGAGAAACGGGGCCCCCACAGTGTGTGATATAATTATCACAACTTGTTGAAAGTTTATTCTATACAAACTGAAAGCCTTGTTAGACGATTTCCTGAAACCAATTAAACTGCAGCAATATTATTTTGGTGCTATTACTTCTGCCGTGTTCTCAGTTTGCTTCGTGAGCATGCTAAAATAAATAGTGAATGTAATAGCCATGGTCGAATGCTGTGACCGTTAATAACCTTATTCAGCCACCAGGAGGTGATGTTGCCTTGCACTTCCTGAGAACTTTCTTTTTGCTGACAATCATGATAAACTATTAATTCAATCATCTGAAGAATGTCAGAGTTGCTGCAACACAGATTTTTTTTTCATTATGGACGCTATCCTTATACTTTATAATGTTTATGACGGCATTGTAACTGCAATTTAAGATTTTCTAACCAGCAAGGCCGTCCAATATTGCAGTGATCTACACCAGGTGAAGATTCCTGGGGCTCTTGTTGACTGCCCACAGTTCACCCAGCTAAATGCTAATGGGAGTCGGGTATATATCTCTTTTTCAGCTCCTCTTTCCTCCTCGTGATTCGTTGTCCATGTGTCTTCCTGCTTCTCTCTTTCTCTTTTTTCCATGATCACTTCTTTCAGACTTCCTAACAACAGTGCTGTTTTGGAGCAATGCATGCACTCTCAGTGCAGCCGAAGGTGGCCCTGTCCCTGCAGTGGTTGTGAGGATAAACCCCAGCACTTTAGGTAGTTGGAAAGACTAACCTCAGATGCTTGGAATGTGCATTTCTGTCGCCTCAAATGCACATCCATTCCATAAATCTTTCAGCACTTCATTGAGGTTGGCCAAATGTCCAGCTTCAGTTAGTCCAACTATGTGGGTGCTATCTTAGGACATGACATGGAAGTCCCTGCAGGACACTCTCTATAATTGGATGGAAATTGGCACAGGCTGATGAAATTCCAAAAGGCAACTAGGTGTACCTCTGAGTATTGATGATCGCATACTCACTTGACTTGCCGTCCAATTATAACTGCTGATAGGCGTGACTTATATCTAGCCGGTCAATGACTTGCATCCTGTTAAATTAATGCACAAGTCATTGATTTTGAGAATGGGTTATTTGCCTAACTTTGTTGCTCTGTTGATGCATCAGATTCCAACCAAATAGATGCATGGTCTAGTCTCGCTTGAGAACCAGAACGGTGGGTGCGGCCCGCTCAAAAAACTGGTCAGGGTAAATTATTTCCAGGTTTTCTAACCTACACAACTCTGCTTCCACTTCTTACCTTAGGCAATAAGGCACTGGCCTGGCCTTGAAGAAGTGTGATGTTGCCTGGGAGTTGACGTGTATTTGAGCTTTCATGCCCTTCAGTTTTCCAATTCATCTTTAAAAACAGTGTCATGTTCCTTCAAGAGCTCTGGAATTCCATTAGACTTCAAATGGAATATTTGTGACCAGTATCATTTTATTTTTTGCAGCCAATCTCGGCTCAAAAGGCTGGGCCCTTCCACCTCATTGATCATCACAGGGAGCTGGACTATCCGCTTTCTGTAGCAGACTGGAACAGCAGCAATTCTTTTGACAAGAATGGGCTCTCCGGTGTCAGTTCTCAGTTTGACGGACATGTGCTCCAATGTCAACTGCTTACTCCTTTTACTGAGGTATTTGAATGCGCGCTCCCCAACAACCGTAGCTGAAGCACTGGTGTCCACCTCCATCTGTAGATGCTTACCATTTACCTGCACTATCACTGCAATGGGTGCAGATTTAACAGCAGTTAAATGATACCGAGAGGAAACAGCAGCAGAATCAGCTTCCACAGTGTCAGTTCACTCAATCAAATTCATTCTCTGTTCTGTTCTTGGTTTATTTGTTGTACTGCACTGCCAAAGCAGGTGTCCTCTATTGTGGCAATAGTGGGACTCTGACTGCCCGAAATCTCATTGTGTCTGCTCCATGATTCCCCTCATATCTATAGAGTACCTTGTCAGTTGCTGCATTGTAAGTAGGCTTCCTGACTGGTTGTTTGGTAGACAGGAATTGCACTGAAAATCTGCAGTGGCACTCTTTATGCTCAGCGGTAGGTTTCTGCCTAACATGGTGCAGAGCTCCAATGTTTCTGTGCTGCAAATCCTGCGAATCTTTTGCTGCACTCTTCATAGCGAGAGAAAGGTCGAGAACGCATTCAAAATTCATATCCGGTTCAGCAACCAAACGGCGCTGTATGGAGTTGTCATTCACCCCACATACTAGCCTGTCCCACAGCATATCATTCTAGATACCCCAGACTCACAGCACTCAATGAGCTGTTTCAGGTTCACCATAAATGAGCCAACAAGAACTTTTGTGTTGAACTTGAAGTGCTGCATAATTACAGACGGTTTCAGCTAAAAATGTTATTTCACACAAGCTCCATTACCGCCTTGCACAACATAGAACCCAGGCTGATAATTGGCCTTTAGTTTCTGATCTGGGAGAGGCTATGCATAGCCTTGCATGGATAATGGAGGAGTCCATCCAGGCCATCAGTTTGAGCATGTCTCAGGTGAGTGAGTACATGCCTTCCATCATGGGGAGACAGACCCAGTAGACTTCTCAGTGGCATGGTGGCACAATGGTTAGCACTGCTGTCTCAGAGCACCAGAGACCTGAGTTTGATTCTGGCCTTAAGGGACTGTACCCTGTGTAGCTTGCATGTTCTCTCCATGTCTGCGTGGGTGCTCCAGCATCCTCTCACAGTCCAAAGATGTGCAGGTTAGGTGGGTTGGCCATGATGGATGTGCGGGGTTAAAGGGGTAGGGTGGGGGAGTGGGCCTAGATAAAGTGCTCTCCGACATGGTGGATCCACACAGCGAACCCGCGGAGTAAGGTAGGTCCGTCCCAGATCGCGATGGCCTGCCGATTGGTGGCCCCCATCGCGGCCTGGCCACCCGCCCCCCACCAGGACTGCTACCGTGGCTGTGAGTCCGAGCGCCCGCCAGGTGGTACCAGATGTAAACCATGCCGGCGGGTGTTCGGCCGGTCGGCCACGGAGAATCGCCGTGGGGGCGTCTTCCAACTGCCCCCGACCAGCACCGCCTCGACCGCGCACGCGGGACTGGCGGATCCACGGAGAATCGCCGTGGGGGCGTCTTCCAACTGCCCCCGACCAGCACCGCCTCGACCGCGCACGCGGGACTGGCGGATCCGCGGAGAATAGCGGAAACGCCGTCGCGCTGGATTTCCGGCATGAACGGCTATTCTCCGCCCCCGCGCCGGGCGCCATTCCGGCGCGGAGGGTCGGAGAATCCCACTCCCTGTTCCTTTTTTAAAATAAATTTAGAGTACCCAATTCATTTTTTCCAATTAAGGGGCAATTTACCGTGGTCAATCCACCTGGCCTGCACATCCTTTGGGTTGAGGGGGCGAAACCCACGCAGACACATCCCGCGCCCTCCTCTTGATTAAGGATGCAAATGAGCTTTTGAATGCCACTGCTTTTATTTCGATCACTGGGTCTGACTGGCTAATTCATGAACAAAATGTCATGAATGAGAGTAAAAGCTACCCCAGACAGCATTGAGCATTCAATTGACTTCAGCTTTTAAAAAACATACATAATGTAACATAATGAAACAACCATTTTCCCTATAAGAGTTTCCTGACCACAATAGGACATTTCTGGTTTGGACTATTTATGTGATACTTAAGGGGGCATTGATTGTTATTGCCTGAGACTCCACTACCTGCAGCAGTTCACAAAGACCCATCACCTTCTCAGAGTCCCTTGGGGATGAGCAGGAAATGCACTCCAGCCAGTATTGCATCATATTAATTTGTGTAGGTTTTTTCTTCATCTAGAACTTCCTAACAAAATGTGAGAAGAATCATAGAATCCCGACAGTGCAGAAGGAGGCCATTGATCCATCGAATCTGCACTGACCCTCCGAAAGAGCCCACTCCCCCTGCCCAACTAAAGGGCAATTGATCATGGCCAATCCGGATAACCTACACATCTTTGGACAGTGGCGGAAACTGGAGCACCCGGAGGAAACCCACACAGACACGGGGAGAATGTCCAAACTCCACACAGTCACCCAAGGTCAGAATCGGACCCAGGTCCCTGGCGCTGTGAGGCAGCAATGCTAACCACTGTGCCACCATGCCAAACTAGAAGACACTATGAAAAAGCTTTTCAGGAATATGGTCAGCAGCTCAAGAATCCTGCAAGATTCTTTCTCTTTCCTTCATGTATTTCAGGGTGTATGAAGATTGAGGACTTGCATCTTCAAAGGCAAGGCATATTTCTTCCACCAAGTACTCAGATTCTTTCTTTAAATGTACACAAGCTTCTCTCAGATTTCATTGCCTGCAGAAATCGGTTCAAATAAATTTTCAAGTTACACATGGAGCATTTATTAAAATACCTTGTTGCATATGGGAAGGCATCGGATTGTAAACATGTTATACACAGTAGGTGCATCTTACTGTTTTGTATTAAATTAGATGTGGAAGGTATGATTGATAAGATCCACCAATCCTATCCATTTACGTGATAATACAAAATGCATGCCATCCAGGGCAGCATGGCGGCACAGTGGTTAGCCCTGCTGTCTCAAAACGCCAGAGACCCGGGTTCGATTCCAGCCTCCAGTGACTGCCTGTGCGGAGTTTGCACTTTCTCCCCGTGTCTGCGTGGGTTTCCTCCGGGTGCTCCGGTTTCCTCCCATAGTCCAAAGATATGCAGGTTAGATGGATTAGCCAGGCTAAATTGCACCTAGGCGAGGTTACGGGCATAGAGTTGGGGATTGGGCCTGGGTAGGGTGCTCCAACAGAGGATCGGTGCAGACTCGATGGGCCAAATGGCCTCCTTCTACACTAGAGAGATTATATTCTATGATCTTTTATTATTGTTGTGACTCTTGCAAAATTATTCCCTGTTTATAAAATGTCTGATCAATATTTGTTCCCACTTGTGAATTTTCCAAACTAGTTTTCCAAATCCAAGTTAATAAACTCAGTGTTCTATATGAGAAATACGGCAGAGGGTGGCTATTACGGGCTTAATCACTGGACTACATGGGTCCAGTGAGTGGTGAGCATTGCAGCTAGGATCAATTCACTGAATGCTCAATTTATTTTTGCAGATTTTGTTCACCAGTTACACATGTCAGCAAGCCAGGGGATAATCCATCCAAGATTGTTCATGGTGGAAAGATGGTGAAGCATTTGGGAGAGAAATACAACAACTATCTGCCATGATATTCAGGTAAACATCATAGCACATACATGCATACATACTTATTGTCAGATCAACGGACCAATCAACACACACAACACGACAGCCAATCACAGGTAAGAGCATACACAGTACAAATCAGGGAACACAACATTTCCTGGGCACTCGAGCAGGAGAGGGCTCAGGGCTCAGAGCTCATTGCAGGCCACTCAGACATCCACCATGTGCTGAGTGCCACTACAAGATAGAATTAGGAATAGGTCCACAGAATCAAGGGTCATGATCGAACCTCAGTAAACAGTTTACCAGTGTAAATTGAAATAAAACTGCGTTGTACCATTCACAACCGTGTTGGTTCATCGGTGTGGCAGACCACCCAACACCTCACTATCCCTGGGCTTTCTCAAAGCTGCAGGTGATTTTGACATTTTTTTCCCCAGCTACTTTACTCTGATGGTCTGCAGGAAGGTCTATTCAAAATGCAACATACAACAGAATTGGAAGGACTAACGATTGTTTTCTCACAGTGCGGGTAAAACTCTCTGAAAACAAGCAGTTTCATTGAAATGGAAGCTGAGAAGACCTAGGTCAGGCAGCATCTGTGGAGAGAGGGAGAACGAATAAGGACTGCATAGGGTAGAGGGTGGGAGAGATTGAATGATGACCGTGGTGATGGTACAAGGCAAAAGGCAATGATAATACGACAAGTAAAGAAACGCTGAGGTCAGAGTGGGAGTTGGGGTGGAGAATTTAAATGACAAGCGACTGGAAGTTCGGGGCCATGCTTGCGGACTGCATGGAAATGTTCCTCAAAGCAGTCACCTAATCTAATCTTCCTTGGACTCCCCAGTCTACAGGGGACCACATTGTGGCACTGTATACAGTATACCAAATTGAAAGAAGTACAAATAACTCATTTGTTTCACCTGGAAGGGGGGTTTGGAGCCCTGAACAGTGAGAAGGATGGAGAAAAGAAGCTCGGAGTTGCCTCTCTCATGCTTGGATGGAAAGTTTCCATCGGTAGGGAAGTGGATGCTGAAGTGATTGAGGTGTGGACCAGAGTGTTGCAGAGAAAATGGTCCCTTGGGGATACTGTAAGGGGAGGGGAGGGTGTCTTTGGTTGTGGGGTATCATGCTGGAGGTGGCGAAAATGATGGGGGATAACCTGTGGATTGTGAAGGCAGGTGGGGGAATCTGTTGTGGTTCAGGAGGGAAGGGGTTGAAGCGAGAGCAGCAGCATTTCCACCATCTCTACTCTTGCCCCTTGTACTAATTTTAATACAGTATATTTTATTCACGGCTCACAATGCAGGAGACCAAATGCAGACTGGTTGACCACTTAGCGGAATACCTCAATTCAGTCCACAGGCGTGATCCCGAGCTTCCGGTTGTCTGTCATTTAAATGTCCGCTCCATTCCAACTCTGATATCCATGTCCTCGGCTCAAACAACAGCACCACATCTTTTGATTCGGCAACCTTCCAGACATTCAGTTCACCGAATTCCGATCGGGATCGTTGCTTCCCATCCCTGTTTTAGAATCTGGACAGCTGCTGCTGCTGGATTTGTTTTTCTCAGTTACATCACCTCTAAATCCATATCTTGTTTTTTGTCCCAGTACCATCTCATTTGGTCTTGCTCCATCATCCTTTTTGTTATTTAATCTCTCCCGCTTTCCAAACCGTCACTTTGTCCTTCCTCTTCTTCAAAATTCAAAATAAAAACAACATTCTGAAAACACTCAGTAGGCCAGTCAGTATTGTTGGAGAGAGATGTAAAGTTACCGTTACAGTTCAAACACCTAAACGAGAAAAGGTTGGCGACATAACAGGTTTAACGCAAATACCTAGACACGGAAAGTGGTTGGGATAAGGAGGAGGCACTCACCCATTTGTTTCTGTAAATTGTAGAGTCCCTGCTCTTTACAAGTTTGTGTGATGTGACAACTGGTTTTCTTTTAATGAACCTTGTGTATAACTGTCTATAATTAAAATCAAGACGGAATCGACCCTGAGGTTGGCAAGATTCAATATTGAGAGGCTAAAATGGTATTTGACACCAATGGCAAAGTTTTCCACCTTATTGTGTGGCACTTTGTTTAAAAAGCGCAGAGGCAGGGGCTTGCTTGGATCGTGAGGGTTTAGTGCCTGTATAACTATGAGGCTGGGTGTTCAGTGCACCACCCTCAGTGACTGATCCATGCCTACCTATCACAAATGGATCCTCAGGGTGGCATGTGGTGCAGTGGTTAGCACTGGGACTGCGGCGCTGAAGACCTGAGTTCGAATCCTGGCCCTGGGCCACTGTCCGTGTGAAATTTGCACATTCTCCCCATGCCTGCGTGGGTTTCACCCCCACAACCCAAACATGTGCAGGGTAGATGGATTGGCCATGCTAAATTGCCCCTTAATTGGACAAAAAAATAATTGGTTACTCTAAATTTATTTTTAAAAATGGCTCCTCAAACTTGCCCAGTCACGCAATGGTTCTGCAGCCCCATGACACTCAGTTGATTTTGAAGTCAGCGTACAAGGGGTTAACACTGCCGAAGTAATCATTGGCACCCTCAGGAATTAGTGTTGTTTTAGTTGGCATAATTGCTTCAGAAGCCAGACTCCAAGCATGGCAATGGAGCATTTAGAAGTATTGGGTTGCAATAACTGGTGACAGGAACTAACAACAGTAGAGGATTATACTGAGCAACTCTTACATGCGTTGTAGTCTACCCATGCCCAGGGGAGACCTCCCGCACTCACAACATGTGACCCCTTTTGTACCCACATTATCCCAGCATCCATGTGACCATCTGGTATATAACTTCTCTTCTTAGGCTTGGACAACTGGTAGTACTGAGGTGTAACAGTGTCAGAGAGCAGTCAGAAGGTGTAAACTACATGCAAAGTTGAACAGGGCTAACAACACATAACTACTTACATTATGTGAAACACTGATTGGTCTGCTGCAGCTGGTGCATGGCCCATCCCATCTCCTTCTGCCCCCCCCCCCCCCCCCAACCCCCCTTTGGCACCCTCAGCTTAATGAGGGTACCACTCACTTTGGTTTTGACTTTCAACTGCAAGAGGTACCTGGCATCGGAGATCATGGTCCAAGTGCACCTGGACAACATTTGTTGTGCTGATGAGAGCAGACCCTGTCGCAGCACAGTTTTACAGGCTGAGGAGTGCAGCATAATAATCTGTGTGGTGTTGGGCACATTTCTCAAGTAAGTGCTTGGCTGGGAGTACCACCCATTATGCCAGGCCATTGGACTGTGGGTATAGGGGACTACTCGTAATGTGCTCAAAGTCCCATGTGTGTGAAGCTCCTGAACTCCCTGGAGATGAACTAGTGAGCACTGTCCACCATTATCCTTTGAGGGATGCCGTGTGTGGTGAAGTGTCTCTTCAGCTTTCCTCTAACCATGTTGCTCTTCATGTCTGGCAGGTGGTCAATTCCGAATCAACCAGAGTATCGGTTGACTAAGTCAAAGTGCTGTTTACCATTCTATTTGAAGATATCAGCTGGCATGAGTGACCATGGGAAGTCCGGGACCTCCTGTAGGTGCAGTGGTTCTTTGCTTTGATATGGCTTGAGCACATTGCATGGTGCACAACTGGATACTTCCCTTTCCATGTCCACATACAAAGAGGGCCAGGATAGGGATTCCTTTGCCCTGCATCTGATTACTTCCAGCCCTTGATGCCCTTGGTGGAGTTGCTGGGCATGGTACCTCTGCAGAGAGGTGGGGATAACAAATCACAGACCACGTAATATCAGTCCACCTTGTATGGTTAGCTTTTCTCTCATAGAGAAGAATGTGCGAAGCCTGTGAGAAGCTCTTTTGAGGAATTGGGCCAGCCTTTCAGAATGACATTGTGGAGCTGCCTGTGTGTGAGATTCGTCTGTAGGGCTTCCTTAAGTTCCTTGTTTCGATGAGATGAAAGTACTGTATGGTCGTGCTGTTAACGTCCTCCTCCGGGTCTGCCTGGCTAGTGGTAGATAGGAATGCTCTGGAGAGGACACCAAAAGGTTACAGCTCCTAACTGTATTTGTGGATGACACTGAGGGTGTAGCCTTGCATCATGTGCTGTGGTTGTGCAGATGCAATGTGAAGTGGCTTTTTAAGAATAGTTATAAGTGGCTGATGGTCAGCTTCAAAACTTAAAGGACGACCATATATGAAGTTATTAAATTTCTGACAAGCAAAAACTAGGGCAAGAAGTTCCTTCTCAAACTGGGAATAATGGGTCTTAGTGTCAGTGAGGGCCCTTGATTCGAAGGCTACTGGTTTGCCATTCTGGATGCAAACTGCGCCAAGTCCGCGCTAGGCGGCACCTACTGACCGGAATACAGCTGCTTGAACGCAAAGTATTTTCGCACCAGAGGGGTTTGAGCTTGTTGAAAACAACAGTATGGTTCTCCTGTCAACTCCATTTGACATCTTGATAGAGGAGCTGATGAAGGGGTCCAGTGAACTCTCTGTAGTGAGGAATGAACTTGGAAAAATAATTGGTCATACCAAAGCGTGCTTATCCACAGGAATAGACATCTGGCGTTTAGCCATTGTCTTGTTTGGATCTGGCCTCACAACATCGGCAGTGAGTAAGTGACCCACATGTGGAACCTGGTTGACCCTGAATCAGGGTGCCACACTGGCACTGCCAGGATTCACAAATGGTACCAGCAGTGCCAGGGTAACACCCTGCCCAAAGGTCATGCACCTCGTGCCTCTGATTCCCTGGGAGACCCCCATGAATGCTGTTCCATCTGGACCCATTTGCGGAGACCACTTTTGTTTTTCAAACAATATACTTTATTCATAAAATCTATCATAAACATTACAGAACATTTCGAATTGTCTTGACTGTAAATTTCCATCAGAGTTACACCACTGCTGAACGGCACTCACCCAAGGTTTCCGAGGTGAAAAGGATAGATCCCAATGCCTCGGGTGCCTCGGAAAACTACATATTAGAGTGAGGCTAGCTGTCTCGCTCTCATATGCAGATTTTCCAAAAAGTTATGCCCCACAGTGGACTGGGTTTACATCGCAACGTCTCTCACGATCGCGTTAGATCTTGCGATGCATTGTAAGCCGGGTAGATCCCGGAAGCGGGGTCTCCCGGCTTCTATCGGCCATGTTGCAATGCAGCACACTGTTTTTCGGGCACTATGTGACCGTTCGATCACGCCCCTAATATTGATTACATTTGTAGGCGTATTTGGTTGAATTTTGCAGGTACTCTTTGTTACATTACAGTACAATGCAACTTTCAGGTTTGTTCTTTTGTGCAATAAAATGTGTCTTGAGGTCATAAAATTTGCAGTTATCGCAGTCCTTGCTGGTTAAAAAATAATTGTTTCCAATGATTAATGAAGCAGCTGTTAACAAAAGGAAGCATATATTCCCATGAAGACCTGCATTCACTTTGTGAGGCTAAAACCTCAGAATGACTTTCTTACCCTGATATGCAGGAAATAAGAATTTTTTGTTTATTCAAGCCTTCCAGCAACTTTGCATCATCCAATTTAGACAAACTTTCATTCAAGGTATCCATAATTATATAAAAATTCTTCAGAAAGTTTAAAAGGTAATAACCATGCATTTTTCAAAATAAATCACTGATATTCATATATTGTTCATTATATTCAGAAGCACATTCAATTTGTATTTTTTTATGTTGCTATCACAGACTGTCAGGTTTGAAGTTTTTAATTTAGAAGGAGAACAAGTTCCTGTGCATGGGCGAGCCAAGAACCCAGCCACTGCTTCTGATGGTACCACTTCTGTCTTACTGTTGTAACTAATGAATGTTCATAATTAATTTTTCCTGATTTAATAATGTTGTTTCATTTGCACAGAAGGTAGTTATGCCTCTTATATAACCTTTAAATCTTGAGCTGTAGTTCAAATCTATCAGGCAAACAGTTTGCACGACTTCAATAACTGTAACAGTAAATTGAGGTGACTGAGTGCCATATCTAAATATTGATCTGATTTGATGCTTCTGATGGCCAAGGCCCTTATCATAGATTTATTATCATAGAATTTACATTGCAGAAGGAGGCCATTCGGCCCATTGAGTCTGCACTGGCCCTTGGAAAGAGCACCCTACCCAAGCCCACACCTCCACCCTATCCCCACACCTCCACCCTATCCCCGTAACCCCACCTAACCTTTTTTGGACACTTAGGGCAATTTTGGCATAGCCGATCCACCTAACCCGCACATCTTTGGCCTCTGGGAGAAACCCGGTGGAAACCCACGCACGGGGAGAACGTGCAGACTACGCACAGACAGTGACCCAAGCCGGGAATCAAACCTGTGACCCTGGAGCTATGAAGTAATTGTGCTAACCACTGTGCTACCGTGCTGCCCATAGACTGCAAGTTCTGAACTTGCAGTCTGAAAGGAAATAACAGCCAAAGTTATTGCAATTAAATGTCTGATATTGTGCAATAAAAAGAAGATATGGAAGAGTAAAGGCACTTTATCGCACGCCCCCCCCCCCCCCAGTCCTATTATTGACACCTTTGCAGGTCAGAAACATTAGTGCATACAGATGGCATTCAAGTACCCAGCTGAACTTGTTTATTCTAGTTTGCTGATAAATACATACACAAGAAACCTCAAAAGGGTACTAATACACTCCTTACTCCTTCATGAAAAAGTTATATAAAAGTTCAAATTTCGACTTCCGGTGGTGGCTATGAAGGAGTAAGTCACACATTTGGTGGCTCCCGCTCTGGTCGGACTTTTGGACCTTTTCCTCCAGTTTTGTACCGGACTTGAATTGTAAAACTGATGACAGAGGCAATTGTGTACTGAATTCCCACATCGGTGCATGGAGAGAAGGACTAGAAGTGCTCGTAAAGGCAGAAACAGAAAGACAGAGAAGGCTTGGACTGAAGCTGCAGTGGGAGACAGCATGGCGGAGGACCGGACCTCTGGTTTGTCGACCCAGCGGTCAACGAAGCAGCCGATGCAAGTTATTCAGGAAGGCTTTGCTAAGCAGAAACGGGATGGCGTGAACCCGATAAAAGAGTCAATTGAGCGGCTGGAGCTTAGATTGGATGCCCAAGATCGGGCGATCCAGAAGGTAGGGAAGGCGCTGGCTGAGCAGGAGGAACATCAAACTGCGGTGGAGTTGGAGGTGGGGATGCTGAGAGACCAGCCGAAGAAGCTCCTGGAGAAGGTGGAGGACCTAGAGAATAGGTCCCGCCGGCAGAACTTGAGAATCGTTGGGCCCCCAGAGGGGTCCGAAGGAGCGGACACTGGTGGCATACATCGCAGACATGTTTGAGAAGCTGCTGGAAGGTGGGGCATTCTCCCTGTCCTTGGAGGTGGACAGGGCTCACAGAGCACTCACGAGGAAGCCGTGAATGGGAGACCCCCCGAGGGCAATGGTGGTGAGATTCCACAGGTACATGGATAAGGAGGGCATTCTACAGTGGGCCAAGCAGACACGGAGCTGTAAGTGGGACAACAGTATCCTGCGGGTTTACCAAGACCTGAGTGTGGAGGTGGCCAGGAGGAGATCAGACTTCAACCAGATTAGGTCGATCCTTTTTAAGAAAAAGGTGAAGTTCGGACTGTTGTATCCGGCCCATCTCTGGGTCACGCAAGAGGAAAAGCACTTTTATTTTGAGTCGCCTGAGGACGCGCTGTACTTTGTGAAAAGAAAAGGACTGGTGGTGGACTGAGAACTTTTGAACTTTGCTGCAACGTTCTTGTTTCTTTTTTGTTTTGCTGTTCTTTTTTTTTAAGTTTCTCATTTTCCGTTTCGTGGAAGCTGATTGTAATGCCTTTTGCATTGATTTGGGACCAGCGGTAGAGCTGAGTGAGTTAAGGTTTTCATTTGCACTGTTGGGGGATGGAGGTGTGTAGATCTTGGTGTTTTTCTGTCGAACAATTGTGTGGTGATTGTTTGATGTTGGAGTTTGTTTGTATGAGCGGGGGGAGGGTGGGGGGGAACAATAGGTGGGAGACTATCCGGCGCCGGGGATGGGGCCCACCAAGCTAGCTGGGTGAGCTAGCTCACGGAAGCGCAGTGGAGGGTGTGCATATGTTTGGTTTATTAAAAGGGTTGGGTGACAGAGTGTTGTTACTAGGGCGGGGAGAGGGGGTAAATGTTCTGCTGATGAGGGAGGAACTTGGGCTAAGGGACAGAGAGGAGGTTGGGGATGGAGGCTGCCTGGGGGCGGACCGGTGGAGACACGGAGAATGGGCTGCAGGCGGGCCCAAAAAAGGGAATGGCTGATCGGCGAAGAGGGGGGGCAATGAGCCCCCCAACTAAGCTGATCACCTGGAATGTTCGAGGGTTAAATGGACCAGTCAAGAGGGCACGTGTGTTCGCGCATCTTAGGGGATTGAAGGCGGACGTGGTAATGTTGGAGGAGACACACCTTAGAGTAACTTACCAGATCAGATTGAGGAAAGGCTGGTCAGTCAGGTCTTTCACTCGGGACTGGACTCAAAGACTAGAGGGGTCGCGATCGTGATCATTAAGCGGGTGGTGTTTGAGGCGGGTAGAATAGTCTTGGATGTGGGAGGTCGATACATATGGTCAGTGGGAAACTGGAGGGGGTGCAGGTGGTATTAGTAAATGTGTATGCGCCAAATTGGGATGATGTGGCGTTCATAAAGAGGAGGCTGGGGAAGATACCGGACCTGGACTCATACAGGTTGGTCATGGGAGGGGACTTCAACACGGTTATTGACCCTGGCTTGGACCGGTCAAGCTCGAAAACGGGTAGGGTGCCAGCAATGGCAAAGGAACTAAAAGGGTTAATGGAGCAGATGGGGGGGATGGGGGGTGGGGGGGGGTGGGTGGATCTATGAAGATTTGGGCAGCCGAGGGTGAAGGAGTTCTCCTTCTACGCACACGTGCATAAAGTGTACTACCGGAATGATTTCTTTATTTTGAGCAGGGCCTTACTGGCTGGGGTGGTGGACATGGGGTACTCGGCGATTACAATCTCAGATCATGCTCCACACTGGGTTGACCTGCAGGTTAGTAAAGACAGTAACTAGCGCCCGCACTGGAGGTTGGATGTGGGACTTTTGGCGGATGAAGGGGTGTGCGAGCAGCTGAGGAAATATATTCAGATCTACCTGCAGGTCAACGACACGGGGGAAATTTCAGCAGCGGTGGTCTGGGAAGCACTGAAGGCAGTGGTCAGAGGGGAGCTGATCTCGATACGGGCCCATAGGGAGAAGGTGGACAGGACAGAGATGGACCGACTGGTAAAGGAGATACTACAGATCGATAGGAGGTATGCGGAGACCCCAGAGGCAGGGCTTTTAAGGGAACGGCAAAGGCTATGGGCGGAGTTTGGCTTGTTAACAACAGGGAGGGCGGTGGAGCAGCTGAGAAAGGCGAAGGGGGTGATCTCGGAGCATAGAGAGAAGGCCAGCAGAATGCATGCACAGCAGCTTTGAAACAGGGAGGCAGCCAGGGAGACAGGGAAAGTAAATGATGGAGATGGAAACCTGGTTGGAGATTCAGGAGTGTAGAAGCCAGCTATTTTCTATAGGTAAAAGATAGCTATTTAGCATTAAGCCCCTAGTCTATCAAATACCCATTTTAAAACTCACTCGTAACCTCAGGTTATTTCAAAAGATAAAGTAACCCAAGGACAAGGCAAGCTCCATGGCAACAGCATAGAGACCATTGTCCTAACAAGCAAGTCAGCAAGAAACTGGTTCAAGCTGGTTCAAGTCAGCAAGAAATTGGTTCAAGTATTTAGGGCAGCACGGTAGCCTTGTGGATAGCACAATTGCTTCACAGCACCAGGGTCCCAGGTTCGATTCTGCCTTGGGTCACTGTCTGTGCAGAGTCTGCACATCCTCCCCATGTGTGCGTGGGTTTCCTCCGGGTGCTCCGGTTTCCTCCCACAGTCCAAAGATGTGTGGGTTAGGTGGATTGACCATGATAAATTGCCCTTAGTATCCAAAATTGCCCTTAGTGTTGGGTGGGGTTGCTGGGTTATGGGGATAGGGTGGCAGTGTTGACCTTGGGTAGGGTGCTCTTTCCAAGAGCCAGTGCAGATGCGATGGGCTGAATGGCCTCCTTCTGCACTGTAAATTCTATCTATGAAAGCTGCATGCGATAAGAAAGCCGAATCGCATTCCCTAGCTCATACAATAATACATTTTAGGTTAATGTTGCCTATTAATGACGGACGGCTGAGCGTCGAATCAAACTTATTTGATTCTAACCCAAACCAAATAGGATTACATCGGGGTATAGCTAGATGGCTAAAGTCTGATATGATTTAGTATAACCGTGTCAGATCGTACGGCCATTTCTTACTACATGAATCATCTATACTTTGACTTAACTTACTCGCTGTCTTTCTGTCTTTCATATTTCATTTTCTGACTTTGACTTTTTGAAGTTATTGCAAGCTTTTTGCCGTCAGCAAGAAAATCATTTCTGTATTACTTGAATGTTGAATTGTCTACAAGATTGCTTCTGTTGAGTCCTTTGCTAGCTGGACTTAGTAGAGAATATGACTTAAATGATTCTCAATTGTAATCAATAGAGACAAATAAAACAGATTCTTATTTGCACCTGAGAAGTTTTAACTCAAATTTCTACTGAGTTTTAGTGTTCGCACTGGATCCGCATGGTAGATCTATCAACTGACATAGTCGGCAGGATGGGAGGAGCTCTGAGACAAGATCGGACGAAATCGAAGAGGTTGGGGAAGAATCGGAGGAGGCCCAAGAGGACGGAAGATCCAAGAACAAACGGCTAGACTAGGTAAGGAATATCTTTTTCACCCATTAAAAGTCTTAAAACCGCATCAATCAGTGCTTCGACCCCTGGAAAGGACATTTTTATAAACTATGTTAAATCAATCAGGTGCCGGTCGTTGAGACTAAAATAAAACGGGGCTGAAAGAATAGTCACGGTAGAAGTGCGGGAGAGGAGCAGGAGATTTAAAAGCACGGGAGAGGAGCAGGAGATTTAAAAGCACGGGAGAGGAGCCCCCTCCTCTAACCTAAGGGGTTGAGTGAATATCAGGTAAGGTCTTTCTTTCTATTTCTTGTTTCATCCGCAAGTTATCTAGAGGGGATGGCAGGGAAGGCAGTGCAATGTTCCTCCTGCAGAATGTTTGAGGTGAGGGGCACTGTCAGTGTCCCTGCTGATTTCACCTGCGGGAAGTGCATCCATCTCCAGCTCCTCAAAAACTGCGTTAGGGAACTGGAGCTGGAGCTGGATGAACTTAGGATCATTCGGGAGGTAGAGGTGGTCATAAATAGAAGCTTCAGGCATGTAGTTATTCCGAAGAATGAAGATAGATGGGTGACAGTGAGAGGGGCTGGGAGGAAGCCGTCAGTTCAGGGATCCCCTGTGGTCGTTCCCCTTAGTAACAAGTATACCACTTTGGATACTGGTGGGGGGGGTACTTACCAGGGGGAAACCATGGGGTACAGGTCTCTGGCACAGAGTCTGTCCCTGTTGCTCAGAAGGGAAGGGGCGAGAGGAGTAGAGCATTAATCATTGGGGATTCCATAGTTAGGGGGACAGATAGGAGATTCTGTGGGAACGAGAGAGACTCGCGGTTGGTGTGTTGCCTCCCAGGTGCCAGGGTCCGTGATGTCTCGGATCGTGTTTCCGGGATCCTTAAGGGGGAGAGGGAGCAGCCCCAAGTCATGGTCCACATAGGCACCAACGACATAGGTAGGAAAAGGGATGGGGATGTAAGGCAGGTATTCAGGGAGCTAGGGTGGAATCATAGAGCTAGAACTAACAGAGTTATTATCTCTGGGTTGTTACCCGTGCCACGTGCTAGCGAGACGAGGAATAGAGAGAGAGAACAGTTGAACACGTGGCTACAGGGATGGTGCAGGAGGGAGGGATTCAAATCCCTGGATAATTGGGGCTCATTCTGGGGTAGGTGGGACTTCTACAAATGGGATGGTCTACACCTGAACCAAAGGGGTACCAATATCCTGGGGGGGAAATTTGCTAATGCTCTTCGGGAGGGTTTAAACTTATTCAGCAGTGGGATGGGAACCAGGGGCGAAATTCTCTGGTATCGGCGCGATGTCCTCCGACTGGCGCCCAAAACGGCGCAAATCAGTCGGGCATCGCGCCGCCCAAAGGTGCGGAATGCTCCGCATCTTGGTGGGCCGAGCCCCAACCTTAATGGGCTAGGCCCGCGCTGGACTGATATCCGCACCGCTAGCTGGTGGAAAAGGCCTTTGGTGCCCCGCCAACTGGCGCGGAAAAGACATATCCAGGCGTCGCATGCGCGGGAGCGTTAGTGGCTGCTGACGGCATTCCCGCGCATGCACAGAATTCGGCAACCGGCGGGGGCGGGATTCACGCCAGCCCCCGGCGATTCTCCGACCTGGCAAGGGGTTGGAGAATCTCGCCCCTGATTTGTAGCTCCAGTGTACAGGAGGTTGAGTGTAGTGAGGTCATGAGTTAGGTTTCAAGGTCGCAGGAGTGTACCGACAGGCAGGAAGGTGGTTTGAAGTGTGTCTACTTCAACGCCAGGAGCATCCGGAATAAGGTGGGTGAACTTGCGGCATGGGTTGCTTCCTGGGACTTTGATGTTGTCGCCATTTCGGAAACATGGATAGAGCAGGGACAGGAATGGTTGTTGCAGGTTCCGGGGTTTAGATGTTTCAGTAAGCTCAGGGAAGGTGGTAAAAGAGTGGGAGGTGTGGCATTGTTAGTCTAGGACATTATTACGGTGGCAGAAAGGACATTTGATGAGGACTCATCTACTGAGGTTAGAAACAGGAAAGGAGAGGTCACCCTGTTGGGAGTTTTCTATAGGCCTCCGAAAAATTCCAGAGATGCAGAGGAAAGGATTGCAAAGATGATTCTGGATAGGAGTGAAAGTAACAGGGTAGTTATTATGGGGGTCTTTAACTTTTCAAATATTGACTGGAAACGCTATGGTTCGAGTACTTTAGATGGGTCAGTTTTTGTCCAATGTGTGCAGGACGGTTTCCTGACACAGTATGTAGATAGGCCAACAAGAGGCAAGGCCACATTGGATTTGGTACTGGGTAATGAACCAGGCCAGGTGTTAGATTTGGAGGTAGGTGAGCACTTTGGTGACAGTGACTACAATTCGGTTACGTTTACTTTAGCGATGGAAAGGGATAGATATGTACCGCAGGGCAAGAGTTATAGCTGGGTAAAAGGCAATTATGATGCGATGAGGCAAGACTTAGGATGCATAGGATGGGGAAGGAAACTGCAGGGGATGGGCACAATTTAAATGTGGAGCTTGTTCAAAGAACAGCTACTGTGTGTCCTTGATAAGTATGTACCAGTCAGGCAGGGAGGAAGTGGTCGAGTGAGGGAACCGTGGTTTACTAAAGTAGTTGAAGCACTTGTCAAGGGGAAGAAGGAGGCTTCTGTAAAGATGAGACGTGAAGGTTCAGTTAGGGCGCTTGAGAGTTACAAGTTAGCCAGGAAGGACCTAAAGAGAGAGCTAAGAAGAGCCAGGAGGGGACATGAGAAGTCCTTGGCAGGTAGGATCAAGGAAAACCCTAAAGCTTTCGTAGTTATGTCGGTAATAAAAGAATGACGAGGGTAAGAGTCGGGCCAGTCAAGGACAGTAGTGGGAAGTTGTGCGTGGAGTCTGAGGAGATAGGACGGGCGCTAAATGAATATTTTTCGTCAATATTCACACAGGAAAAAGACAATGTTGTCGAGGAGAATACTGAGATTCAGGCTACGAGACAAGACGGGTTTGAGGTTCATAAGGAGGAGGTGTTAGCAATTCTGGAAATTTTGAAAATAGATAAGTCCCCTGGGCCGGATGGGATTTATCCTAGGATTCTCTGGGAAGCTAAGGAGGAGATTACAGAGCCTTTGGCTTTGATCTTTATGTCGTCATTGTCTACAGGCATAGTGCCAGAAGACTGGAGGACAGCAAATGTTGTCCCCTTGTTCAAGAAGGGGAGTAGAGACAACCCAGGTAACTGTAGACCAGTGAGCCTTACTTCTGTTGTGGCCAATGTCTTGGAAAGGATTTATAATCATCTAGAAAGGAATAATTTGATTAGGATAGTCAACACGATTTTGTGAAGGGTAGATCGTGCCTCACAAATCTTAGTGAATTCTTTGAGAAGGTGACCAAACAGGTGGACGAGGGTAAAGCAGTTGATGTGGTGTATATGGATTTCAGTAAAGCGTTTGATAAGGTTCCCCACGGTAGGCTATTGCAGAAAATACGGAGGCATGGGATTCAGTGTGATTTAGCGGTTTGGGTCAGAAATTGGCTAGCTGTAAGAAGACAGAGGGTGGTGGTTGATGGGAAATGTTCAGACTGGAGTTCAGTTGCTAGTGGTGTATCACAAGGATCTGTTTTGGGGCCACTGCTGTTTGTCATTTTTATAAATGACCTGGAGGAGGGCGTAGAAGGATGGGTGATTAAATTTGCGGATGACACTAAAGTCAGTGGAGTTGTGCGGAAGGATGTTGCAGGTTACAGAGGGACATAGATAAGCTGCAGAGCTGGGCTGAGAAGTGGTAAATGGAGTTTAATGCAGAAAAGTGTGAGGTGATTCATTTTGGAAGGAGTAACAGGAATACAGAGTACTGGGCTAATGGTAAGATTCTTGGCAGTGTGGATGAGCAGAGAGATCTCGGTGACCATGTACATAGATCCCTGAAAGTTGCCACTCAGTTTGAGAGGGTTGTTAAGAAGTCGTACGGTGTGTTAGCTTTTATTGGTAGAGCGATTGAGTTTCGGAACCATGAGGTCATGTTGCAGCTGTACAAAACTCTGGTGCGGCCGCATTTGGAGTATTGCGTGCAGTTCTGGTCGCCGCATTATAGGAAGGATGTGGAACCATTAGAAAGGGTGCAGAGGAGATTTACCAGGATCTTGCCTGGTATGGAGAGAAGACCTTAGGAGGAAAGACTGAGGACTTGAGGCTGTTTCCATTAGAGAGAAGAAGGTTAAGAGGTGATTTAATAGAGGCATACAAGATGATTAGAGGATTGGATAGGGTGGACAGTGTTTCCTTGGATGGTGATGGCTAGCATGAGGGGACATAGCTTTAAATTGAGAGAAGATAAATATAGGACAGATGTCAGAGGTAGGTTCTTTACTCAGAGAGTAGTAGGGGAGTGGAATGCCTGCAGCAGTAGTGGACTAGCCAACATTAAGGGCATTTAAATTGTCATTGGATAAACATATGGATGATAATGGAATAGTGTAGATGGGCTTTAGATTGGTTTCACAGGTCGGCGCAACAACAAGGGCTGAAGGGCCTGTACTGCGCTGTAATTCTATTGTACACAGGTTGCACACAGTCGCCGACCAAAAGAAATTTGGTGAAAGGTTGAATTTATGGCTGAAACAAATCCTAAGATAGATTCAGAACCTTTAACCGGCAGAGAACTACTCCCCACAACATCTAAGGGAGGTAGCGCTGTACCAGATGTTTCTATTGAAGAGATATTGGGAGATTTTGGATCTTTCATTTGTTGACAATTTAGACTATGTGAAATCTCAAGAAAAATTGAATCAAAATATGATATCCCCAGAGGACAGTGGTCCCTCGATAATATCAAGAGGGCATGGGGAAAATCCACACAATTGCACGGTGAAGAACGTGCAAAATGGTCCCTTGCAATTATGGGACAGCTACGCAGACAGCAAGAAATAACTATTAAAAATGAAAGTGATCATGAGCTGAGGTCCACTAAAGATCAACTAACTGCAGTTGTTGAGGAATTACGAGATGCAAAATCCAAACTTGAGCATTATGATGAAATTAGAACAGGATTGGAAAAGGAATCCTTTAAAGTCCAGCAACTATCTTTTCAAATTGAGGAATTGCAACATAAAGTTCTTGAAATGAAGTCAAAATACCAACAGTTGCAAACAAAATCTGAGCGAGTTGAAATTGAAAATTGCAAGTTAATGGAAGAAAGATGTGTTTTAGAAAGAGAAATAAACAATTTTAAAGGACATTGCAAGATCTTGACAGACAGTCTTGCAGCTCATAATTTAAACCAAAACACAGCTCAGATTCAACAAGCAGCTGAACAAACAGCCCAAATTCAGCAAGCAGCCCCAGTGGCACAATCGGCAATTGCACAGCCGAGATCAAGTGTCAGGACTAAATTAAAATCTAAAATTCAATTGCCAGTTGAATCAGATGAAGATAGTGATGCAACAAGTGTTCCTACAATGCAAAATACTAAATTAATTCGACTAGCCCCTTTAAAGCACAAACTGGTTAGAGTTGGAAGCAAGAAAGTAGAAGATGAAGGAGAAACTGTCACTAAAAACATATTTGACCACCATTGGATTCATGAACCAGCAGACCCTGAAAAAATTGACGGTTGGGCCAAAGATCTTCCACACCCTAAAAAGTGTGGTATGACCACATGGGATGAACTTCACAGATTCCAACCCATTTACCATCTCCAACCATATGTTGGAGTACAAATTCTGACTATTATGGTGGGCACTCGTGTCAGTGCAACTCTTAGTACAGAGGTAGAAGTTGCCCTTGGAAGTGATTTGCAAAATTTAGAAGCTGGTTGGCTAGCAGTCAAGAATTGGCTATTAAAATTTTGCCTCCCGAAAACCGATTGGTCTAAGATCACATCTTGCATTCAAAAATATACTGAAGATATTCAGGATTTCGAGGAAAGATTTTTACATACTTGGATGGAATACTCAGGAATGACACTCGAACATGAATCTGACACATGGGACACAAGCACTTTAGGTCCAATTAAAATGGCTTTTATAGCCAGTGTTAAACCTGAAGTTTCTGCTGCCTTGAATTTGGTTTTACCGGCTTGGGCCACAGCTGGTACATATCGTGACATAGTTGACCAATGCATTCAGATAGTTCGTGGGCTGCACAATCAGGCAATCTTTAACAGTGCTGTTGCTCAAATGCAGCCTATGGTACCTGCTCAAATGCAGCCTATGGTACCTGCTCAAATCCAGCCTATTGTCAAATCCAGCCCATGGTACCTTTTGCTCCAATTCAGCCGATGTTACCCGTTGCTCAATTTCAGCCTATGTTACCCGCTGCTCAACGGTGGCTGTTGCAGTGCCTGCAGGAATATCAGCAGTAACTACAATTTCACCACAAGCATCAGGGCAAACATGTACCCTTGCTCCATTAAAATCACGTAAGAAAATACCACAATGCCTTTTCTGCAGTAGAGTAGGACACTGGATGACAGCATGCTATCATAAACAACGGATGGATTCGAGAGATGATAATGAAGTAGACAATGTTCACTACAATATGTTTCCACCTCGTGGTCAATCATGTAACGCACACAAACAAGACGCACCTAGGGTTACGTTCCAACAAGACAAAACCCAGACTTGCGCACAAGGATTCTAGCCCCTCCCAGACGTTTCCACGTAGGGTGGAGCCTTACCCACGTAGGGACGAGCCATATCCACCTAGGGACGTACACGATGACGGCAATGCTATGAATGAAATGTTAAACAGCTGTCCTCAAATTCAAAGCCTGTACGATAATTCAAAAAATTACTGGACCCCACTCTTGATGATTCTCTCCATTTTTCTCTACATGCGCTCGTGGAACAAAAAAATGATGGACTATATATTTCACTGAGAGTGGGAGGTACTCATATCGATTTCTTATTTGACACTGGAGCTGAACTTACCTGTGTTACTGAACAGAATGCTGCTTTCTTTCCCCGAACTGCAGGAAAAATTAAAGCTTTTGCTGCAGGAGGAGATTCTATTACTCTTTGGAAGACTAAATCACTTTTAGAATTTGGACCACATCAACTGATGGCATCAATATGGGTAGGTCCGGTAACACAAGCACTTCTAGGTATGGACGTCTTATCACAACTAAATTCTTCACTGAATTTCAATAATGGAAAAATCACCTGGTCCATTAGACGCATCAAAAAAATGAAATACAAAATCATCTAATTTGGGCAATTGACAAAAATGATTGTGGCCTTTTGAAAATGGAACCAGACAATTTCCTGGCACCGCTCTACCTTATACCAAACAATACCCTATTAATAGAACTTCAATTAACATAGACGTAGAATTTACAGTGCAGAAGGAAGCCATTCGGCCCATCAAGACTGCACCGGCTCTTGGAAAGAGCACCCTACCCAAGGTTAACACCTCCACCCGATCCCCATAACCCAGCAACCCCACCCAACACTAAGGGCAATTTTGGACACTAAGGGCAATTTATCATGGCCAATCCACCAAACCTGCACATCTTTGGACTGTGGGAGGAAACCGGAGCACCCGGAGGAAACCCACGCACACACAGGGAGGATGTGCAGACTCCGCACAGACAGTGACCCAAGCCGGGAATCGAACTTGGGACCCTAGAGCTATGAAGCAATTGTGCTATCCACAATGCTACCGTGCTGCCCCTAGGCATTCTACCTATATTAGGACAACTTGAAGAAAGGGGTATTTTAGTGTGCATTCACAATTCATCAAACAGCCCTGTATGGCCTGTAAAAAAGGCTAATGGCACATGGCGCCTTACTATTGACTATAGAAAAGCAAATCAATTTATTGTCAGAAAAGCTCCTTTAGTGGCAGATCCATCTACAATCTTTAACTCTTTAACTCCTGACCTTCAATGGTTTTCAGTCATTGAAATGGAAGGGGCTGTTTAGCACAGGGCTAAATCGCTGGCTTTGAAAGCAGATCAGGCCAGCAGCACGGTTCAATTCCCGTAACAGCCTCCCCGAACAGGTGCCAGAATGTGGCGACTAGGGGCTTTTCACAGTCACTTCATTGAAGCCTACTTGTGATAATAAGCAATTTTCATTTCATTTCAAATGGTTTCTGGTCAGTACCACTAGCTAAGCAAGTACAACCATGGTTTGCTTTTAGTTAATCAACAACAGTGCACATGGACTAGACTACCACAAGGTTTTCACAGTAGCCCATCTGTTTACCACATGGCTGTACAGAATCATCTCAGGCAACTGCCTGTTCTGCCTTCCACCATTATCCAGTATGTAGATGATGTTCTGATAGCCTCCATCAATAAAGATGATCATGAGAAAGATTTACGAGTGGTCCTGAACCACCCCAGTACTAATGGTCACATAGCTGGCTTTGCCAAAGCCCAGATTTCCCAAGAACAAGTTGTCTACTTAGGTCAGAAAATATCCAAAGGAAAAAAGGAACTTACTCAGGACAAAACGGCTGCCATCAAAACAGCGAAAGAACCCACAACTGTACAGGAAGTAAGATCCTTTTTGTGACTTTGTAATTTTAACAGAAATTGGTTTGATTCTTACACTCAGTTATCCCAGCCATTGAATGATCTTAGAAAAGGAAACAGAAAATCAAAGGATCCAGTTAATCTAAATTTAGAACAGAAGCAATCATTTCTAAATTTGAAAAAGGCCCTGTGTTCAGCACCAGCCTTAGGTATTCCAAACAACGGAAACCTTTCACCATGTTTGTTCATAAAAAGGATGGTTACGTGACTGCAGTATTAGCTCAGGAAAATGGCGATCTGTTAAGACCGGTTGGATATTATTCCCTTAAACTTGACAATGTGGCACTATCAGGGCTTGTCCTAGACCAAAAGTTAACTGTTAAATGTCCACACTCAGTCCATTCTCTCCTATCCATGAACAGAGTGTCACAAGTTACATCAGCTAGATGGCCTAGATGGACAGCAGCTTTGGAAGCTCCCAACCTATATTTTCACAAAACCAGTCCTGTAAACCCATCATCTTTGCTCCTGCTTCCCGAGGAACAAAAGGGAGGGGAGGGAGAAGGGCATGACTGTGTGAAAATAATAGAGGAAATGAAAGAAGTACGGTTAGTAGAAGAAGAGCCACTACAGAATCCAGATTTAATCCTTTTCACTGATGGTTCCTCTTTTATTGACAAGGGTATCAGAAACGCTGGGTGGGCAGTCACAAGCTCATACGAAGTATTAGCTGAAGGAAGTTTGCCCCCAGGTACATCAGCTCAGCAGGCCGAATTAAAGGCACTAACAGAAGCATGTCATGTGGCAAGAGATAAAACTGCTAACATCTATACTGACTCCAGATATGGTTTTGGAGTAGCACATGATTTTGGCCATCTGTGGAGAAAAAGAGGATTTTTCACAACAGCAGGTACACCTATCCGAAATGGAAAGAAAGTATGAGACCTTCTAGAAGCTATGGTCTTACCAAAAGAAGTATCAGATCTAAAATGTAAAGCCCATACTCATGAGGACACTATGGAAGCAAGAGGAAATGCTCTTGCGGACCAAGCAGCAAGGGAAGCTGCCTCCCATTGTGCCTCCCAATCAGGAATCCAGGAATCCAGTCACATTTACAAATTGCGAGTAACCACCTTATTACATGATTTAAGTGAAATGCAGAATGATTGCACAATGGAAGAAAACTGGACATGGTTAGAATCAGGGGCGGGATTCTCCGACCCCCCATCGGGTCGGAGAATCGCCGGGGGCTGGCGTGAATCCCACCCCAGCCGGTTGCCGAATTCTCCGGCACTGGATATTCGGCGGGGCTGGGAATCGCGCCGCGCCGTATGGCGGGCCCCAACCCTGGCGATTCTCCGGCCCGCTATGGGCCGAAGTCCCGCTGCTGGAATGCCTGTCCCACCGGCAAGAATCAAACCTCCTCTCTTACCGGCGGGACAAGGCAGTGTGGGCGGGCTCTGGGGTCCTGGGGGGGGCGCAGGGCGATCTGGTCCCGGGGGGTGCCCCCACGGTGGCCTGGCCCGCGATCATGGCCCACCGATCTGCGGGCGGGCCTGTGCCGTGGGGGCACTCTTTTCCTTCCGCCTTTGCCATTGTCTCCACTATGGTGGAGGCGGAAAAGACCCCCTCCACTGCGCATGCGCGGGGATGCCGTGAGCGGCCGCTGACGCCCCCGCGCATGCGCCGCATGGCAAAGTCATTTCCGCGCCAGCTGGCGGGGCACCAAAGGCCTTTCCCGCCAGCTGGCGGGGTGAAATCAGTCCAGCACAGGCCTAGCCCCTCAAGGTGAGGGCTCGGCCCCTCAAGTTGCGGAGAATTCCGCACCTTTGGGGCGGCAGGATTCCGGACTGATTCGTGCCGTTTTTGGCGCCGGTCGGCGGATATCGTGCCGATTGCGGAGAATCCCGCCCCAGGTATTCAACCGTATGATGATGAAATTTGGAGAGAAATTCCCATTGACTGTAATTTACACTGTCCTTATCATCCACAATCGTCAGGACAAGTGGAACGTATGAATCGAAGTTTGAAAGAAAGACTGTCTAAATACAATCATGAAGGCATGAACTGGGTCCAAGCTTTGCCAATAGTATTATGCAGTATTAGAGCTACACCAAACAGAACAACAGGCCTGAGTCCATTTGAAATCATCACAGGCAGACCAATGTCTCTGCCAGGAACTATTGATTTGCGGAAAGCAGACTGTCATTTAATGAGTGATACTTTGCTGACTTATTGTCAAAACCTGTTAGTTCTGCTTCTCAACAGGTGTTAGCTGCGTGGGGAGATCCTCGAGAAGGTGGGCACGACTTGTTGCCCAGTGAAGAAGTGTACGTCAAAAAGCTGCAAAAGGAACCCTTAGGATCGAAGTGGGAAGGTCCTTTCATAATCCTTCTCACCACCCAATCCGTTGTAAAGTTAAAAGGAAAGAAAAGTTGGATTCACGCATCGCACATGAAGCGCGCATACAAATATTAAGATCTGTAAAATGTTTATCGCCATTTTAATTTTCAGTTATTTGATTGGCCTTGTAAATGTTGTCCCAGGACTGAATAAGAACTCATTCCTTTACACATCTAAAGTATATGCGAAAAATTTCAACATTTCCAATTGTTGGGTATGCATTGCAACCCCTACTAATTCAGGAGAGGGTATTCCCTTTCTAACTATTCCCTTTAATGCCTCAGAAACAGCAGAATGGTACATCTATCAAAGTGTCCCTCGCTCTGTAGTGGTCCATTCTGGAGCATATTCATGTGAAAAAGGAAGGTACAAGATTTATTAACAAAAATTTATTAACTTATGGAAATCTGCAGGCTATCCACTAAACACCTTTTCAGGATGTATAAATATAAGCCTAACCATAAACCTCAACATCTTAACCTCCCAACTAATATTAAACAAAAAGGATCAATTTGTGTCATCAGTAAGAACCCTAAAGGGATACAAATGGATAATAATGTTTGTACTATTTATGTAGATGTTAATACAGCTTATAAATGTACAGAAGGTTATTTACAAAAAGTTAAACGGTCCTCAAGAATGACAGGCATACCTAACCTCAAAAATAATAAAACATTCTCAGACCAGTGGTTCTTAGAAGATATTTACTTATATTCTGCTTATAATGGAACTTATTTTATTTGTGCTAATAGAGCATATCCCTGGCTCCCAGAATACTGGTCAGGATCTTGCTATTTAGGATACTTAGCATCTGCTACCCGTCATCTTCCTCATCTCACTTATGTTTCAGGACCAGCTGCTCGAAGAAATAAACGTTCCATTACTTAAGAGATGCAATTTATGCTAGAATCATTCCTTTCTATTGGGAAATAAGGATGGACAATGAATTGAATAAAATAACAACCATCATACAAAACGTAGATAAAATCTCTAACGAAATGCGAGCAATTCGAACCGTGGCATTGCAAAATCGAATGGCACTTGACTATGTGCTAGCCGAAAAAGGGTTCACCTGCACCCTGATTGGTGTGGAGTGTTGCACTTTCATTCCAGTTAACTCAAAACAAGTTAAAGATTTGGCATTACATATCTAAAAAGAAATCAAGAAACTTGATCCACCCCAAGTTATCTCTCTCTGGGATAAAATTTGCGGGTGGCTGGGACACACTGGAATGTCCACAATAAGAATAATCTTATTCTCCTGTGTAGCTGGATTTATCATTTACATAACATACCAATGTGTTAAGTGCATCAAAGAACTATTCGCTAAACGCAGGGTACCAACTGTCAGAATAATTCATACTAACCCAACTGCATCACCATTAGATGAACTCGAAATGAGATATTATTGTTGAAATGTTACTGATCAATCAATTATTTGACTGTATTATTAACATATTGTATGATTTATTAATACTAAATCAGTAGTATCAAATTTGATTAATTTATTAATTGTTATTTTATAATAATGATTCTTTACAAATGAGAATAATTATTGCTGAAATGCTTGTAATTCAATGCTTATCCTATTGTTTAAAACTGCAATGACAATATGAATAGGTTATTCTTTGCGCTTTTATCTATCCTATCGCATTAATAATGTCTTTTATCTTATTGTGATAATATCTCACTTATTCTTTCGATTTATCAAAAGGGCCGACTGTAGAAGCCAGCTATTTTCTATAGGTAAAAGATAGCTATTTAGCATTAAGCCCCTAGTCTATCATTTTAAAACTCACTCATAACCTCAAGTTATTTCAAAACACACATTCAGCATTTCAAAACATAGCTTCAACAGAACACAGCATTATAGATTAAAAACAACATTCCTATGCAGCTAACAAAATAAAGTAACCCAAGGACAAGGCAAGCTCCATGGCAACAGCATAGAGACCATTGTCCTAACAAGCAAGTCAGCAAAAAACGAGTTCAAGCTGTATATAAGGAAGCCGAATTGCATTCCATAGCTCATACAAGAATACATTTTAGGTTCATGTTGCCTATTAATGACAGACGGCTGAGTTTCAAATCAAACTTATTTGATTCTAACCCAAACCAATAAGGATTACATCGGGGTATAGCTAGATGGCTAAAGTCTGATATGATTTAGTATAACCGTGTCGGATCGTACGGTCATTTCTTACTTCATGAATCATCTATACTTTGATTTAACTTACTCGCTGTCTTTCTGTCTTTCATATTTCATTTTCTGACTTTGACTTTTTGACGTTATTGCAAGCTGTTTGCCGTTAGCAAGAAAATCATTTCTGTAAGATTGCTTCTGTTGAGTCCTTTGCTAGCTGGACAGAGTAGAGAATATGACTTAAATGATTCTCAATTGTAATCAATAGAGACAAATAAAACAGATTCTTATTTGCACCTGAGAAGTTTTAACTCAAATTTCTACTGAGTTTTAGTGTTCGCAAGTGCCTCTAGATCTGCATGGTAGATCTATCAAGCAGGGGTGAAGACGGCGTTTAGAGATTTCTACAGTAGTCTGTACAGGTCGGAACCACCTACGGGGCCGGAGGGATTGAGGCACTTCTTGGAGGGGCTAAATTTCCCAAAGGTGGACGGGGAGCTGGTAGAAGGGCTCGGGGCCCCGATCGAGTTGGAAGAGATGGTGGAGGGTCTGAAGGCCATGCAGTCGAGTAAAGCTCCGGGGCCAGACGGGTACCCAGTGGAGTTTTATAAAAAGTTCTCTGGGATATTGGGACCGCTGTTGATGAGGATGTTCAATGAGGCAAGGGAAAGAGGGGTGCTACCCCCGACGATGTCACAGGCCATGATTTCGCTGATTCTGAAGCGGGACAAGAACCCAGAGCTGTGTGGGTCCTACAGGCCGATATCCCTGTTGAATGTGGATGCTAAATTACTGGCCAAAATGTTGTCCTCCGGGATTGAGGATTGTGTTCCGGGCGTTATTGGGGAGGACCAGACGGCATTTGTTAAGGGTATGCAGTTGGTGGCCAATGTAAGAAGGTTGTTAAATGTTAAATGTGATCATTATGCCCCCAGAAGTTAGGGAGGTGGAGGTAGTGATCGCAATGGATGCAGAAAAGGCTTTTGATCGAGTAGAATGGGATCATCTGTGGGAGGTACTGGGATGGTTCAGATTTGAGCGGGGCTTTATTGACTGGGTCAGGTTGCTGTATCAGGCTCCTGTGGCAAGCGTACAGACGAATAGGACAACATCGGACTATTTTAGACTGCACCGGGGGACGAGACAGGGATGCCCCCTCTCCCCACTGTTGTTTGTGCTAGCTATAGAGCCATTGGCAATTGCTTTGCGAGCCTCAAGGGGCTGGAAGGGGGGGGGGGGGGAGGGGGGGATGGAGCACAGAGTCTTGCTCTATGCCGACGACCTGCTTCTGTATGTATCGGACCCAATAGAGGGGATGGAAGAAATGATGAGGATTCTAGGGAATTTGGCCGGTTTTCGGGGTATTAGTTAAATATAGGGAAAAGTGAGATGTTTGCGATCCAGGCAAGGGGACAGGAGAGGCGATTGGAGGAGCTGCCATTTCGATTAGTAGGGGGAAGCTTTAGGTACCTAGGCATTCAAGTGGCGCGGGAATGGGAACAGCTGCATAAATTAAATCTGGCCAAAAGAAGGACGATTTTCGGAGATGGGACGCGCTTCCGTTGTCACTGGCTGGGAGGGTGCAGACGGTGAAGATGACGGTCCTCCCGAGATTCCTGTTTGTATTTCAGTGTCTCCCCATCTTTATTCCGCGGTCCTTTTTTAAACGGGTCAACAAAGTGATCACTGGCTTCGTTTGGGCGGGCAAGACCCCGCGAGTAAGGAAGGTAATGCTTGAGTGGAGTCGGGTAGAGGGCGGGCTGGCGCTGCCAAATTTTAGTAACTATTACTGGGCGGCGAATATAGCCATGATCAGGAAGCGGGTGGTGGGGGAGGGGTTGGCATGGGAGCGTATGGAGGCGGCTTCATGCAAGAGCACCAGTCTGGGGGCGTTGGTAACTGCGCCTCTGCCGTTCCTGCCGGCATGGTACTCCACCAGCCCCATGGTGGTGGTGGCCCTGAGAGTCTGGGGACTATGGAGGAGACATGTGGGTGCAGAGGGAGCATCGGTCTGGTCCCCAATCTGTAATAATCACCGCTTTGCCCCAGGAAGTATGGATGGGGGGATCCGGATATGGCGGAGAGCAAAGATTGTGAGGATCGGGGATATGTTTATAGAGGGAAGCTTTCCGAGTATGTGGACGCTGGGGGAGAAGTTTGGGTTGGCGAGGGGAAACAAATTCAGGTATCTGCAAGTGCGGGACTTCCTACGTAAACAGGTGTCAACCTTCCCGCTCCTACCGCTAAGGGGGATTCAGGACAGGGTAGTTTCCTGAGGGTGGGTAGGAGAAGGGAGCGTCTCTGACATTTACAAGGAACTTATGGGGTCAGAGGAGGCGCAGACCGAGGAGCTGAAACGCAAGTGGGAGGAGGAGCTGGGAGGCGAGATAAAGGATGGTCTATGGGTGGACGTGTTGAGTAGAGGCAACGCGTCCGCAACATGTGCCAGGCTCAGTCTGATACAATTCAAGGTGGTTCATTGGGCTCACATGACAGTGGCCCAGATGAGCAGATTCTTTGGGGTGGAAGACAGGTGTGCAAAATGTGTGGGAGGACCAGCGAACCATGTCCAAATGTTCTGGACATGTCCGAACCTTGGGGGATTTTGGCAGGGGTTTGCAGATGTCCACGGTGTTCAAAACAAGGGTGGCACTGAGTCCAGAGTTGGCGATTTTCGGGGTGTATGAAGACCCGGGAATCCAGTAGGAGAAAGAGGCAGAAGTTCTGGCCTTTGCTTCCCTGGTAGCCCGGAAACGGATACTATTAGCTTGGAGGGAATCAAAGCCCCCGAAGTCAGAGACCTGGCTATCGGACATGGCTAGCTTTCTCTGTTTGGAGAAAATCAAGTTCGCCTTGATAGGGTCACTGTTAGGGTTCGCCCGGAGGTGGCAACCGATCGTCGACTTCTTCGCGGAAAATTAATCGCCAGCAGAAGGGGGGGGGGTTAGTTTAGCTTAGAATAGGGGGTTAATAAAGGTGGGACCTGTAAGGAAGGGAGACGGTTTTTGCACTATGTTTACAGTTTCATGTACATTGCTTATTTTGTTGTTGTTCCAATACCAAAAATACCTCAATAAAATGCTTGTTAAAAATAAAGTTCAAATTTCAGGCAACTTCTATACATTTCTTGTTTTTAATTTATTTACAAACCCAATTTAACCATTGTTTTCCTCTCCCTAATAGGATTCTGTCTTTCTTGAAAAACTGTCTAGAATTTGGAGAGGGACCTTGATCCATTTTGGCCTGAGTCGAAGGAAATGTTCTCACAAAAAAGTATTGATTTTTCCCCTGACCGTCATTTAAGGTTGGAGGGTAAATTGGGGAAGGGTGGTGAAAGGATGGGAAGCTTGAGGGGTAGGGGGGATGTTGGCTGGGAGGGATTTGGGGGAGGGAATGGAAGGAAGGGTGGGGCAGGATTAGGGGGTGGGTATAAATAACCTTATAAACTTTAAAATGCTTTACTAGCAAACAAAATCTTAAATTAAAGTGAATAAATGAAGATGTAGTACGTCGTTTCTAAAAGGTTGCTGACCCCTGTTCTAGGCTGTCTTCTAAGAGGCAATTCAACTCAAATTCTGCTGGTATTGTGTGATGTGCGATACGAGAACTAAACAAAAAATTGCCAGAACATGATTCTGTGACAAATGATATTTCTTCCAATTTGTATTTGGCATTTTCTTCATAAGAGCATGCTTAATAAACTGTATTGTGCTCTCTGCTGCTCCATTTGAAGCAGGATGATAGTATTGGACCTGTTTGACCCTGTTCATTTCTATGATATGAAGGAACTCTCATGTGTTTAACCTCATTCTTTCTTATGAATTTTACAAATTCTTCTGAATAAAACAGAGGTCCGTTGTCGGACAAAATTTATTCTGGAAATGCATAAGCAACAAACGAACTACACAAAATATTGAGAACTTTGCCAGTTGTTGTTCAAAAAGCCTTCAAGCTACTTCGAACAACCATCCATCACAATGGATGCTGGCTTCTTTTCTACAGCTTAACATGAGCTACTTTCACTGTGTCTTCTATGTTTTTATCTAATCCTGACCATCAAAGATAACTTCTCAAGGTTACCAAGCTCATCCCTTAGTGTTGATTATGTAAATCACATAGCAACTACGATCTGCAACTTTCAGGAATTACAACCCTGGTTCTCACATAATAAAACCTTTATCAACGAACAACTCGTTCTTACACATAAAAAATGGCTGGATTCCTAAATCCAGTATCTGTGTTGGCCACCAATTTGTGATATAATTATGTACCTTTGCCAATACAGCGTCCCTAGCAATTTTCTACTAATGTCATCTTTTGTGACTGGCAATTCATCTAAATGTGAAAATAATAAACCCATCCTCCCTGTTGGAATTTACCTCAGATAGGGGTGGTAATCACATCAACATCACAGTAATTTTCCAATTGACTGTACATAATATCGCACTGATAGGCAGACAAAATCAAAGCCCATCTCTGCATCCAGGTTGCAGCTACATTGGATCTTGGAGAATCTTGGTTGAATTCTACTGCTCATTGCAATGGGGACAGGGCCAGAAAATTCAACAAGCCATTCAAATATGGGCAGCACGGTAACACAGTGGTTAGCACTGTTGCTTCACAGCTTCAGTGTCCCGGGTTCGATTCCCAGCTTGGGTCACTGACTGTGAAGAGTCTGCACGTTCTCCTTGTCTCTGAGTGGGTTTCCTCCAGGTGCTCCGGTTGCCTCCCACAAGTTCCGCTAAACGTGCTGTTCGATAGTTTGGTCATTCTGAATTCTCCTTCTGTGTACCCGAACAGGCGCCGGAATGTGGCAACTAGGGGCTTTTCACAGTAACTTTTACATAGATTACATAGAACATACAGTGCAGAAGGAGGCCATTCGGCCCATCGAGTCTGCACCGACCCACATTAATCCCTCACTTCCACCCAATAACCCCTCCCAACCCTTATGGACACTACGGGTAATTTAGCATGGCCAATCCACCTAACCTGCACGTCTTTGGACTTACAACTTCATTGTAGTGTTAATAAAGACCTGTGACAATAAAGATTATAAAATGTCCACTGGCTTTGGTGAGACAGTAAAATCCTGCTCGTGCAAAAGTCTACCTTTTGGATTCAAAATAGCTGTCAGTAGCTCATGATCAGTTTTGGTCATCAAACTACAACCATACAAGGAGTTATGAAATTATCTTGCTTCAAAAAAGCAAAGACAATGACCAGAACCTTCCGGCCGTCCACGCCGGTGGGATCTTCCTGTTACGCCAATGGAGCACCTTCATTGTAGGTTTCAGGTCAGCGAGGGGTGCAATCAACGGGAAACCCCATTGACAACAACAGGGCCAGAAGATCCGACCAATGGCTGGGCGCCTCCCGCGGTGGGTTGTGCGGTAAATCCTGCCCATTGCTTCACGTTGTTTGTGCATATTTCCGCTCATTGACACTGAGAGTGCGTGAGGGAAAATCCATTCAGTTTTCCCTCGCTACTATCCAACATGAGAGATCACAGCACCTACTTTGTATGGAGAGGCATGACATGTTTGCTGAATCTTTTTGGAGACATCATAACATATAAGCATTGTGCCATCTACTAATTGACATTCACACAACTGGAATGCTTTGTCATAATCCCTTGCAATGGAATTCCATTCTTCAAGAGTTCATTCAATGGATAAAATAAGGATGTGGTGTGAATCTGCTGTAGTCATTCGCTTTGCCCAAAAAAGATTTGAGCTCCAAGACATTCGAAGGGTGTGGTGCATTTTTTATGGTTTGAGGCACTATTTAAAGATGTAACCCATCTTTGTCTACCTTATGACCCAAATAATCTACAGCGTATTGACATTCCTAATTTGTATGCCTTTGCTGAAACCCATGCTTTTATGGCATCTTTTGGAGTATCTTTATCAGCCTTGCATTTGTAGATGAAGTAATTATGTCACTCAGATGACACATTTAATCCTTGAATTGCTTGCAAAAGAAGGTTCGTTACCCCTGTAAACAATTTGGTGTTAATAAACACCAAATGGCAGCCTATGAAACTGGTATATGGATTCTTGAGTGCATTAATAGTCAGATATAACTTAGACATATCATCTAAATCAATTTGCCGGTAGTCATTTTTCAGATCTAACTTTGAAAAAAATCTGATCGCCTGACAACATTGTGAACAGATCCTCCCCATTTGACGTAGATTTCGCATTGGGTGGATTAATAATAATAATCTTTATTGTCACAAGTCGGCTTACATAACACTGCAATGAGGTTACCGTGATAAGCCCCCAGTTGCCACATTCCGGCGCCTGTTTGGGTAAACAAAGGGAGAATTCAGAATGTCCAAATTACCGAACAGCATTCTAGTACCTAATTTACTTGCTCCACTTTCTCCCTTAGAGAATTGGGCACTAGACAAGGCCTACATAAAACTTTCCTTCTGTCCTTGAATTGGTTTGCTGATTTTGCTTCTGCACGAAAAGCTAATTCCAGTTTAACTTAACTGCCGCTAACCAGTTCCTTCCTAACAGGGCTGGTTTTAAACCCTTCACCAAAATGATGGGCAATTTTGCACATTGCTCTTTGTGTGTGACCAGAACCAATACAGTTCCAATTATGGGAATTTTCTTTCCCCCATAACTTCATAATTCTATGCGTGATTTACATTTACTCAACTTCTCACGATTAGTGATTCAGGAATCACGCTAACTTATGCATTTGTGCCGACCTTCATGTTTACTTGAACTCCATCCAACACTACTTGGACTACAATCCCTGCATATTTCCCCTGAACACCTTAGTGCTTTAGATTGTCTGGTTCTCAGCCAACCCCTCATCAATTTGCTGCGGTTTGACAACCAAATAGATTAATGGCTATTTTTTTCCAGCCAGCGTTTTCCCCAGTTACATTATTTCAACATACCTTGCCAAGATGACCCTTCTTCTTGCAGTTATAACGCTCTACCGTCACAAATGGACAATTCTGTGCCAAATGGTGGCCCATGCACTGGTAACAGGATTGGTCATATCTCTGCTTGTACTAACTGCTGTGCTGGGGCCTTCAGTTTACTCAGCTGCAGTTTATTTACTTCAGCAGATGACTGTCAGTCTTTAACTCTAATTTATCTCGAGTCATCTTCCGCCATACCCATGAGCAATGCTATTTGGTAAGCCAGGTCGAAGTCAGCAAACTTACTAAGAATGCGTTCACTTTGTAAACTGCCCACAAATCTGTCCCCTAATCCCCTCTCTTGAACTTCTTCAAAATTATATCAAACTGACAGCTTCTTCAAAGCTAGGATAAACTCTACAATATCCTCACTGGACAACTAATTCCTTGTTCTAAACTGTTAGTTTTCAGAAATCCCAACGGTGCTACTGAAATGTCAACAGGTGGTATATCTTTCAGCTGAGCAGAGGCAAGCAAATTCTGGAACATTTTGTGCACTTTTCAGCCTGCTTCTATTAAAAATATCACACTTTTCCATTTCCTCACAGTCCAATTAGCAGATGGATTATCATAATCTTTGAGTATCTTACTAGCAGTGAATGAAATCAAACATCACTCCACAGTCGAAGGATTCCCAGTCACAACTGTCGTCTCCCAGATTCTCAATAATACCTGTGGGACGCAGCCATCTTTGAAAGTCAGTCCAGCCTCGTATCTTTTCCCTACCTCTTTAAACCTATTTCTCAGCAAAATAAAGTTCACAATTCCTCTGCTGGTTTTCTGGAAGCATTCCAACCCAAATTTGATTGGCTGGGGAAATACATAGTCCCATCTTCATCATGGGATTGTGATATCTTTGCAAAACAAAAACACTGGTGCACACACATGGGGTTCAAGTACCCAACCAAACTGGTTTATTCTGGTTTGCTTATATCCATGCAGACATTGCCAAATGGCCCTCTATTCTTCTGAGATGCCAGACTCAAACAATGAGCTAGACTATGCAGATATCAAACCACACAAGCGTTCGAGAAACACTGAATGAACACACAAGAAGAAAAAACAAGAAAGAAATCACATGCATAAGAAATCCAGAGTGAAGAATTATGGAATATCATCTGGGCCTGAATTCTCTGGCCATTGGGATTCCCTGTTCCTGCCGGCAGCAACTCCCCCCCACCCATAGGTTTCCCGGCAGCGTGGGGTGACAAACGGCGAGAGTAGTGAATCCCACTGCCAGTGAATGGTGCACTGCCGAGAAGCACGCGGCTGGGGGACTGGAGAATCCAGCCCCTAGTGTGAAAATTGGATATTGTACCTTTTATGCTCATGTTGTTGGAGGGAGGTTGTGCGGGAGGCTGATTTTGGTATGGGTGTGTGAGTGGGATTTACGTTTTGAGGCTTTCCTGCTAACCTCTCTGTTAATCACTTTCAATGCAGACCCATTGCCTATGATTAACAGCGTGGATATCCTGGAGCAGATTTCTGGCTGACATCAGGAAATCCAGCCCAAGTCTCCAACAGCAAGTTCGGTGTCAGAAGCATCCTTGGAGGAGTCTGGGCAGCATATCTCTGCCCATCGGAAATGGCATTTCTGGTAACTGCTACACATGAGTGCACTTCAGGTATACCTCTGGGCCCTAACGTGCAACAGAGGCAAATGTCTCAAAGTTCACTGCTGATTTTGTTGGAAGGTCTGAGCCATTAAAAGATTCACTCACTCCCATGCTCAATGTCAGAAAGCCCGGTCATCTTCTACCCCTTCTCCCTGCCCAATCCTGCTCTGTAACTCCCTCCCCTCCCTCTCCTGTTTCTCTCTTCCCTTTCCCTGTCCTTTTCTCTCTTCCTCCACTTCCCCTCAACCTCTTTCCTTCCCTTCTTTTCTCTCCCATCTTCCACTTCTCTCCTCTGCGCTTTCACACCTTAATCTCCCTTTTCCTCTCACCTCCTTTCTCTCCTCCCTCTTTGCTTGCCTCCTTCTCGCCTCTAACTCATTCTTCTCACCCCATCCTTACCCCTCCTCCCTCACATCCCAGAACATTCTCCCCATCCTCACCATCCACAACCCAACCTCCTCCTTCACCACCATCTCCCTCACACCCATGTCCCTTTTACCACTGCTTTGAGCCTACCGACTCCCTTGCCTTCCTCCCTTTCTTGCTGCCAACAATCCCCTTGAAGAATTCCCCCCTCAGCTGTGCACTACCACCTCCATCTTGCACTCCGCCTACACTCTCATACCACCTTTCCCCTTCACATGTTTCTACTCCTCCCTCTCACAAGCAGTCATCATGGCCTTCACTCTTCCCAACTTTGTCAACAACAATACTAGATACTAGAGATTTATATTTGCTTCCTTTAGGTGGGTGGATTATGGGCTTCTTCCTAAATGTCATGGAATTTTCAACGGTGTTTCTATGAAGAGTTATAGGCAGATGAGGGTTAAATAATATCCCATGCCACCATATGAAGAAGAGCAGGGGAGTTTGCATGGTGTCCTGGCGAACATTAATCCCCGACCAACAACTATATCAGGTGAATGAATGCAAATTACTGTGGATGCTGGAAATTTGAATTCAAAACATGAAATGCGAGAAAAACCCTCTCTCTCGTGTGCTGCCAGACCTGCTGAGTTTCCCCAGCACTTTCTGTTTCTCTAACTGAAACAGATGATAATTTTTTTCATTATCATTTGTGGGAATTTGCTTTGTACAACTGACTTCTACATTTCCTATGAGACTACAGGCACGATTCAATGGAAAAATGTCAAAGTCCAGTTTTGGCCGCGTTTGGGGGGGGGGGTGTTATGCGACCGCCGTGTTGGCGAGATCACGGCCCCAATTCAATGGCACTTAGTACTAAAAATGAGCCCCCTCAAGATTCTCGCGTTACTGACTCCCTCACTGTCCAATTCACCTGACTTGTGCCTCAGCAGCTCACCACAAGCAGGGGTTGACATTGCGGACAGCATGACAAGGAGGACTGCCTCCCAATGTAGGAAGAAGACAAACGACCTCCAGCGAACTGCAAGGGTAAGTTACCCATCAAATGCACTCCGGCCCCTGAAAGAGCATCCCTACTTAAGCCCAAATTCAACCGTATCCCTCGTAACCCAGCAACCCCACATAACGTTTGGACACTACGGGACAATTTAGCGTCACCAATCCACCTCAGCTGCACATTTTTTGACTTGTGATAGGAAACCGGACCACCCGGAGGGAACCTACACAGACACGGGGAGAACGTGCAGACTCCACACAGTTAGTGACCCAAGGCAGGTATCGAACCCGGGTCCCTGGTGCTGTGAAGCAGCAGGGCCAACCACTGTGATACCGTGCTGCCCGATACTGCCCTCCAAATGTGTGATGAGGCAGTGTCGAACTAGGTTCACTCGGTTTTCAACTCCCTGTTGTACCTCTTCTCGGAGCATTTGCTGAGGTACACATAGATGTTCAGGCATCAAAGGTTCCTGAACATGCAATGCACTAATCATCTTCTGAGACATGGCATGTGTGCCCTTGAGGAGTTGAGGAGTGTGAGTGCTATCACAACTAACAAGGCTAATTCCTCATTTGAAATAGCCTTCAGCTGTGAAGCTAGGGGCTGCTCACAGTTAAAGGGGTGAAATTGAATTTCAGGATAGAAACCACAGCAGGGCTCTGCCCTGCATGAGTCTGGTAGAACAGACAAGCTGCAGCTGTGGTTTCTCCTGTTATGTGTCCCCATAATATTTAAAGATGGCTTGACGGCCTCACAGATACAAGACCCCTCAGCCCCCCCGGCACAGGGGTGACGCCCGACCTGGAATGCTCCAGACCCGTGACCAAGTCCAACCCCCCTGAGTCCCCCCCAAGCACTGGGGCAGGATGCCAGAAAATGGAAATGACTGCTCACCCCTTCACTTCCCCTCAGAAGCCATGGCACCAACTTCATGTTTTTGAAAAGGAATAATAAACAATGCCCGCGTGATGTCACACTGAGTTGGGTAATTCCCGGAATGCTGCTGCATTTGACTTCAATCTCGTTAATGAGATTGAAATAAATGCAAATGAGGGTTAATAATATTCTCGCTATTTTTGGCTGTGATCTGGAACTCGCCACCAGGAACGGGCCCAGTCAATCGCAAAATGGTTCAGGCCTAGCACGAATCTGAATTTTGGCCTTTCCCGCGATTCACCCAACAGGCCCAGATCAGCGCCGGGCGCAAAGCAAAGGTTGAATCGTAACCTACACTTCAAAACTGCTTGAGTGACTTTTAAGCACTTTGGGACAACCTGAAATCGTGAAAAATATTATATAAATGTAAGCATTTCTTCTTCTTACTGATCATAGTTACTTTTTTTTAGCATTATTAAATCTCTAGATGAAAACAGCAAAAAGATTTTGCTGTGCCCGTATTAATTTGTCAATGTTTTCATTAACAATTATGTACTTAGAATGCACAGAGGAGATCCTTCCTAAATGGGTTTGCCCACCAGCTTCCCTCACTGTTTACTGTTCTCTTGATCCTCCTCACACTCACAGCATTTTCCACCTCAGACCTTTATTTACCAATTATAGGAAATGGTTATTATGCAGGATTGTTTAATAAAAACTCTTTAAGCTGTGATTATTTTAAACCAACTTCCACTTTACTTAAAGGCACTGAAACATATTCACAATTCACACTTGTACTTTTGTAAACAGGACACGTTTTTAGAAAGATCAATTCACATAAACCGTACAGCAATACTGACATTTTGTTCTGAAACAAGCCAAGCAGCTCTCTTTATGTACAATCATACTGAAAGTACCATTCATTACAATAGTTGCTGGAGTTCACAGTCTGGAACATCAGGATGTTTCTTTAGGACTCTTAGTAACATTAATATTTAAAGAGACATTATTCTTATATACAATGTCATACCTACAACAATAACAAATACAGATACGAATCATCAATGTTACCATAACCTAAACATAGCATTGAATTATTCTCACGGTGAATGAAAATATGATGATTGTAGGCATATTTAAACCCATTTTTGTTGGATTGTTACCACAAACCAATTAACAAAGATTTGCAATGAGGACTATTAATAATAACTCACTAATAAATAAACAACTTCTTGAAAGTTTAATAGTAAAGTCAGTTTGATCATCAGCGTTTTCTCAGTCCTTTCCATTCAAACCTCAAACTGCTGCAAATTACAGAAAGTGGCCTTGGGCACTCAGCTCCTGACCTTCTTACAGCCTTGGTTCAAACATGGAGAAAGGAACTGAATGCAAGAAATGAGGTGAGAATGACTGCCCTACATCATGGCAGCATTTGACCGAGTGTGGCATCAAGGAACCCCAGCAAAACTGGAGTCAGTGGGAATCAGGGAGAAAACTCGCCACATGGTTGAAGTCATACCTAACATAAAGGAAGATGGTTGCTGGAGGTCAATCAGCTCAGTCCCAGGACATCACTGCAGGCATTCTGCAGGATAGTGCCCAAGGCCGAACCATTTTCAGCTGTCTCATCAGTTACCTTTTCTCCATTATAAGGTCAGACCTAGGGATGTTTGCTGATGATTTGACAATGTTCAGCAACATTTGCAACTGCTCAGACACTGAAGCAGCCTCTGTCCACGTGCAGCAGGATCTGGACAATATCCAGGTTTGGACTGACAAGTGGCAAGTAACATTTGTGCCACACAAATGCCATGTAATGATCATTCCCAACATGTGAGAGTCTATCATCCCCCCCCTTAACATTCAAAGATATACCATAGCTGAATCACCCATTACCCAACTATCAACATCCTGGATGTTACCATTGACCAGAAACTAACTGGATCAGTCTCACAAATACTGTGGCTACAAGAGCAGGTCAGAGGCTGGGAATTCTGTCGAGAACAGCTCACTTCCTTTCTCCCAAAAGCCTTTCCACTATCGA